>NC_142440.1:12590000-12890000 GCF_059453495.1 Arachis ipaensis
CAACGAATTTTGGGTGTATTTCTTGAATACTTTGGGTGTATTTTTCGTAATCCTTTGGGTGTATTTCTGTAGTCCTTTTGAAGATAATGGAACTTCAGAAATACACCCAAACGATTACAGAAGTACACCCAAAATGATTACAGAAATACACCCAAACGGTTACAGGAATTTACCCAAACGATTATAGAAATACACCCAAAGGATTACAGAAAATACACCCAAAGGATTTAAAGAAATACACCCAATATTTGTGTAAAATACATCTTATGCATAATTCAGAACTCTTTCTCTTTCTTCTCCTCATCTTCTACTGCTTCTTCTTCTTCAAAAACGATTTCACCATGAAAAATCGAAAAAAAAAAGATAAAACAGAGAGAAAGAACGTAAATAAAGAAGAAGAGGAAGACGATGAAGAAGAACGTGCAGAAACGAAAGAAAAGGAGAAGAAGAAGAGTAAGAGGAAGAAGAACGTGCAGCAAGAAGAAGAAGAAGAAGAAGGAGAAAGAGAAGGCAAGAAACGAAAGAAAAGAAGAAGGAGAAGACGAAGAGGAAGAAGAATGGTTCGAAGCGTGTTTTGAGCGTTAGTTTTAATTGAACTTGTAAGGCTTACAAGCCTTAATCGCTTGTATGCCAACAATTACTCTTTTCATATTCTCAAAAATTGGTTGACTGACAACAACCTCGTCGGATGAGTCCGTCTGTTGTTCAAATTCTTCATCAGCACTTTTTACCATAGGTATCATATTAAGGTCAAATTTAATTGTCATGCTATTTGCAATGATAAAGATGACTTCTTATAAAATTCTTTGGCCTATTCTAAATTTCTAATTGTGCTTGCGATAGTATTAGAGTTGTAAATTTTGAATGAAAATAATTGAATTAACGGAAACAAAACCATATTAGAGTAGCTTTCGCCTTTCAGATTTTGTATCTCTATTGAATGATGATAAATGGCTTAATAAAAATAAAAAATTAATTACAATTAACTCATATGATACAAATTATTATTACTATTCTTTGTAATTATTATTAATCTTTATTGTATGCTTAAATATAAAAATTAAATTATAAAAAAATATTAAGTATTGATTACAAAAATGTCTAATAGTAAAGAATATAATATCATAATTAATATTATTAATAAATGGGACTGATAAAAATATGATAAGTGAATTGATAGAAGAATAAAATAAAAAATAAAATTGTTATTAAATTATATAAATGAAGTCAATTATAAAAAAATTTAATTAATTATAACTTTTTGTTACCAAATTTTATTAGATATTCGGTAGATTATAGTTAAACCTTGATTTAGTCGCTGTTAGCTAGCTATATTTAGAGGAGTAAATGAAAGTTTAATTATAATCTACCGAATACCTAATGTGCACGTGGCTACTTTCTTTCTTTCCCACCTCATCCATCCATCCATCCATCCATCCCAGTGGGCCCAACAAACTACCCCACGTTCTTTTCACGATTTCTGGTAACTGAAAAATACACTCTCTCTCATCCATCCATCCCCCGACATATTCTACTCTACTCTACTCTAAATCTTTAATAGTATCAGTGTATCACGGTACATGTCTCTTGATTTGGATAACACAGAAACTCTTGGAACAATAATTTTTGGTATAAATATTAAATTATTTTTAATAAATATAAATTATATAATTTTTATGTATAAATTTACGTAAATATATATAAGTATTAATTATTGTTGATTAATCCAAAATGATAATATTGATTAGATAATAGATACATAACGTTGCTGTAAATAAAATACACCATCCAATTAGTGCGCGTGGTAGTGTTTAATTAGAAAACTGCTACTTTCATATATTAATTGGACTATCAATTTTCGTCTTTCGGAGTGACGCTAATATGATAGATATAAATCAATCTTAGTAATGCTACTCCGGGAAGTACTAAGTGATTGAATATCACATTACTAGTTGCTATTGCTTTCACAGCTTCATTATATATAGAAAGTGATGTTACGGTGATGCTAAAACACGCAAGGACAGTTTGTCCTGATCTCAGATTTCAATTGTTAGGAGTAGCAATAATTACAGTATAGTAGAGATATGCATAATGAGCCTTATTAATTAATGAATTAGTGAGTGACTTGGATGCTAAGGGAGAGAGAACAGAAGGAGTGAATGAAGCGGTGGAACAAAACCCTCAAATGGTTCTCATATCTAACAATGAAGAGCGACCAAATATGGTCCAACATCAAATCCATCACCTTTCACTGCCGCTCAACGATTACAAGGTTCCACCTAAAATTTTCATTTTACTAAATAGTAGTTATATATTTTATTTTAAGTAACTATTCACATGAAAATGATAATTGATACGTGGATATATGTTATATCTAAAAATTTAATCAAACCGCCAATAATTCTCAATTACCTCGTTAAACAACTCTTCAACTCTCCCCTCCCCCCTCTTTTCCTCTTGTCTAATTATATAGGCGAGAGAATGAACGTGCAAAGCAAACTAAAAACGCTATATATATGCATGCATGCATAGCGAAAAGATATAAATTATTATTAAAGAATCACGAAAGAGGTCGATGGTCAAATTTGTATGTTATTTTGGAGATTTCCAAGGCATCAAATAATAGAAAATTAGAAACTAACACACCAAGCAATAATTATATCAGTATAATAATGAATCAAATATCTAACACCTCACACCCCTACACCTAACAGACCTCGTTCTTACTAAATAGGTTGTTCTGGAAGATGAAGATTAGAAGATACCAAAGCGCTCCTGAAAATGAAAGAAAATTGGGGCTAACTTAACTACTAAAGAATTAAAAGATGGAAACACATTAGATTAATTAACTCGATCACCTTTTCTTCCCTGTTAAAAAAAAAAAAACTCATACTTGATAAATGAGTATTAATTAGACCATCTCCAGTAGAAAACTCATCCCAATTCCTGTTTATGGCCCACCTGTCATAAAAAGCAACTCCACATCAGCTTTTGCGTCATAAACAATAAATAGGAACTCAAAGCATCTCTCTTCTCCATTAGGAGAACTAACTTTAGTCCCTATTGTGGTCCCACTTAATTAATTAATTAAAATACTTAAAATTAATATAATTAATTTTTTTCAATAATATTATTTAAATTTATAAATTTAAAAATAATTCATTATTAAAAGATATTAATATTAAATAAATTCATATATAATAATAATACACAATATATAATTCGAGATTATACTAATTTATAGTTTTGTATTTACAACTGCTAATTTTAATAATATCATTAGCATTTTAAATTTTAAAAATAAAAATAACCAACTCAACTAAAAATTATTTTATAAGGTATAAAAGTTAAATTTATTTTTTAATGTAAGTAAATTTAATTAATTTTAATTTAATATAATAATATAAATAATATTCAATATTAATTATAATATAAATAATTAATATAAATTATTAATTAAATAAAAACTTAATTATTTAATCTAATTAATTATTATTTAAATAATTAATATAAATTATTAATTAAATAAAAATATAATTATTTAATATAATTTTTATTATAATTATTACTAATTTAATTATTATTTAATTATTTAATTATTTCAGATTTTATATTATTATTTTTTTATAATAACTTGCCAAATGACAAGTTATTATTGGTTAATTTGAGTCTCTGCTTAGAGGGACTCCCTTACCTTGATCCTTGTGCGAGAATTCACTCCTTCTCTCCTCCAATGGTTAGAGTTCTTATATATCAGAAAAAAGTCAAAGAGAAACTCACTATTGGAGGTGCTCTTAAGGACCCTCTATTTCCAAAATGAGTATTACTAAAGATAGATGGCCTATTAAATATGTTTAACTAAGCAGACTCGCTCATATCATAGTTCGGTTATTAATGGGATGATATCCGATCCCTATCTATCCGATGATGACTTGATTAATTAATAATAATGGGACTAGGTCACATAATATTCATGCAGGACTGGATATATAGATATTAAAATTATGTTAGCAAATTCTTTTTGTTTTTAACATATAACTGAAATAAAATCATTGAATATTTACAAAACATATATAACAAAAAGAAATTGTATTACTACACATTAAAAGTAACGTTATATTATGCAAATGTACTCATTATTGAAGTATGAAAATGGGTAATTTATCATTGGTTCTTCATATAACTTTAAAAATGGTGACTTTAGATCTATTTAGACTAACTTAAAATATAATTTGAATCTAGCTTTCAAACTATATGTCAAATTTAAAAAAAAATATATCTAAATCTATTGAGCTTCCTATATGGATGCAAATAATCATCAGCAACCTAGTCTAGTAGTGCCCATTTGCAATGCTGTGCAATATAAAGCTTGTTGTTTTGGCAGTTTATTTGAAAAGTTCATTTATGTTAATCATGGAAGTTAAGAAGGAAGACAACTTATATATATATAAAAGAAAAGATAGAAAGAAAGGTGAGTACATATTGGACTCTCGACCAAGTCCAGAGTGTTTAATATTAGTAGATTATTTGTCTATGCAGTCAATTAGTGTGCTTGACTTAATTAAAAAGGGTCCATAATTCTCCTATAAAATTAAAATTCATGTATCATTTGATACTTCAATAATTTTAATTTACCAAATTGTCAAAAGTAATTACATTATTAATCGACAATATTAAAAAGACAAAAAAATAGTTAAAATTTATTTTATTTAGTATTTATTAATTATAGTGATAATTAATAAATATTAAATAAAATAAATAATACAAAAAAATTACTAATTACAGTTGAATTTATCAGCGGATTTATCAAATAAATTCGTGAATATTTAGTTTACCGTTGGAATGAATTTGATAGGATAAACAACGCCGAAAAATATTTATCGGTGGATTATTTTATCCGACGCTAATTACTGACAAATTTTGTGTCGAATTTTACAATTAATACGATAAAAATAAATGGTTGGTTGCTCTCGAATTTTTTTGAGGGTAATATTGGCGCCATGTTATGTTTTGTGGTGCCTATTTATCGTCGGATTATTTTCGGCAGTATACAATTTTTTTTGGCACAATTAACAGTTAAGTTAAAATTTTTAAAAAATTTTTTAGAGCACAAATTCTAAATATCAGAAATCAACTAATAATTTTATTAAACATCAAGGGTCTGAATATAATAAAAAGTCGAAGAAGTCAAATACAATGAAATAAAGATAAAATAAATTAAATTTCTAAACCCTATGGATCTCGGTAATCGTCGTCGTCATCTTTCCCCTGTTGAAACGGCGGACTAGGTGCTGATGTCAGTACCCACCAACAGTGTCGCTACTGCTTCTAGCGTGTATCTGCTCGTTGTATACAGCCATTTGGTCTCGGAAGTGCTCTAGCCGCTCCAATTTTTTCGTTAGCTCTAACCTGATGGCAACGGTGTTTCCCACGCGTGCAAGAAATTCGTTGTACCTCTTCTCAGACTGCTGAGCTTGTTAGTAAAGCTCCTGTGTGAGCGAATTTCTGCACCTCCTCTCTCAAATCGACAACTTTAGCAAAGAGAATATATAGCAATTAACACTAATTCGCATATATACAACACATATCCATTAACATTTATATTATTTTAAAAAAATTTTGACATAACCTCCCCTAAAATTTGTATATATCCATCTTTATGGTTCTCATAAATCCGACTAATCTCAATCCACAACATCACTCAAAACTCAATTAAAACACAATCCAGTCCAAACAAATTCAAATTCAAATTCAAGAAATATATAACAATATATTAAACTAATTTTTAGATATTCTTTAACAGATTCTAAATTATCACCTAATTAAAGCAGCAAGCAACTTAAAAAAAAATTTTGCACCAAAAAATAATTTTCAAGTTAAATATTAAGAACAAATTAATTAAAAAATATAATAAAAATTTCCCTAAATAACCTGAATAATCAGCACAATCAACAATAATAAACATAAATCCAATTTTGTAATAACAAGTAAGCTCAAATTTTAATCCAGTTCAAATAAATTCAAATTTAAATTCAAGAAATATAACATGTTAAACTAATTTTTATAAATTCTCTTGTTGGTTCTAAATTATCATCTACCTGAAGCAGCAAGTAACTTGAAAAAAAAATTAAAGCACCAAAAAATAATTTTCAAGTTAAAGATTAAGAACAATTTAAATCAACAACAACAACAATAATAATAATAATAATAATTTCACTAAACAACCTGAATAATCAACACAAATCAACAATAATCAATACAAATTCTATTTTATAATAACAAATAAGTTCATACCTTAATCCAGTCTGAACAAATTCAAATTCAAATTCATCAAGAAACATAATAATATGTTGAAATAATTTTTATAAATTTTTTAATTGATTCTAAATTATCACCTAATTGAAGCAGCAAGCAATTTGAAAAAGAAATTAAAGCACCAAAAAATAATTTTCAAGTTAAAGATTAAGAACAAATTAAACCAACAATAATAAAAAATATATAATAAAAACTTTAGTAAGTAACCTGAATAATAATCAACACAAATCAACAATAATCAACACAAATCTTATTTATAATAACAAGTAAGCTCAGACCTTAATCTTATTTTAGAAGTTTAGAAGTATTACCTAAAATGAGCTTTAACAGAAAAAAAAAACGGCTGAGCAGGAGCTTCTGACATTCCTCCTACGCCGACGCCGAGAAGAAGAGTAGCAGGAGAAGAAGAAGAGCAAAAGCGACGGCAAAAGCGTTTCCAACAGTAGCGGCAACAGAAGCATGAGAGGATGCCATTGGAGGGACTGCCGGAGAGGACAGCAACTGCCGAAGAGGTGTTGATGGAGAGAAGAGATGAGAGTTAGAGAGAGATTGGGAAGCGAGAGGTTAGAGAAAGAGAGATATATTCGAAATGAAGGGAAAAAGGGTTTGTGGTTCGAATTTAGGACCCTATTACCGTTGAATTTATTGGCGGTAACGTGTTACAGGTCATCAAAATACAGTGTTTCACTAAACGTGTTTACTATTAGAATAATCCGACAGTAAATCCCATGCTATATTTCGCGACTATTTTTTTTGTTTTTCTTCTAACTATTATCGCAAATTTACTGTTGAAAACAGAAATCTGCCGGTAATAATTTTATCAGACAAATTTTACACTTAAACTATCAATAAATTTATCCTTAAAATTGACACTAATGTGCAATACTAAATTCGACGATAAATTTAACGATACTCAACATTTTTTTTATAGTGAAATTTAGATTGTTTTGACTGAATTTTTTTCTAAAATATTATTATTAGTAATAATTGAGAGAAGTAGTTTTATATGGAAAGTAAGAGGTTCAATTTAATTATTAAATCTTATACTAATTAACTTAACCACAGTAGCACAATAAACTAAAAAAAACTAAATCCAATTGTAACGTAAATTGAATTGAGTTTAATTAGGTAGTTAATTATTTTATATTAATATTAATTAATTTTCTAAAATTATTTTTATTTTAATTATAAATTATAATTTTAAATTTTAAAATATTTAAAAAATATAAATTAAAAAAATAATTTTATAATAAAAAATTGACTAATATTAATTAAATTAGTTTTTTAGTTGGCTAATACATAAATGGATTTTCCGTTTCGTGAACCCAACTACATGCCTAGATTTTTCACTATATTCAAAAGAATGATCGAGAATGACTTGTACTAAAAGAAAAAAAAAACAAAAATATTATTTTTATATTAAAATTAACCGCTAAAATCAGTTATTACTATATTTGTGTATAAATAATTAAATATATATAGTTTAATTTAATTTATTTTTGTTTATTTATATTTTAATATGTATTTTATACTAATAACTAATTTTAATAGCTAATTTTAATGTACACATAGCATTAGAGACGGATCTACTTATATTATAGTGGACCTCCACTACAATTTAGAATTTTTTTAAATAGTACATAATAATAATATTTATTTGTCTCTATTAAATTATTAAATTTGACCCCACAATAATTTTTTATTCAACTTTTGAAATTTGATAGTCAATTGAAAAATTTCATATTAGATGTGCATTATAATGATAATAAATTTTCAAATTTAAATGAGATTGGTGTTCTTTTTTAGAAATCGACTTGAAAGAATATTATCTATCCATTAGTGTTTTTTTCTTTTGAAATTAGTTTTAATTTTTTCATAACGATTACACTAATTGAATGAACTTTTTCAACTGTAAATATCATTAAGATCAGAGCTAATTGTATGAAAGGTGAATTTTAAATATTTTTAAATAATTATTGTCAATAAAAAATTATTCAATTTTTTAAAATATGAAATATACAAAAATAAAATATATTATATGTTATTATTTAAATTACTATTTTAATTTTTAATTTGTAATTAAATATTCTAAAGACTAATCATATTTTATAATAACAAAATATAATATATCAACAATTATATTACATATATATAAAAAAAATAATTATTTATACAAAATAAATTTTAAAATATAAAATATATATTAAAAATAAGTTAAATTATATATATATATATATATATATATATATATATATATAAATTCATAGTAGATACATAAATTTATAATAGATAATTTGATAGTTAATTTTTTATGTAAATATAATATTTTTATTATAAAAATTATCATGTTATATATATTTTTCTATTATCAAAATTTTATAGATGCGTCGTTGTATAGCATCGTTGAAAAAAAATAAAGTTTAAATAAAAAGAGATACTAAATTCCCTATACAAATATGTTTGATTTCATAAGGGAGGGGAAAGCCTCAATCATTTTAGTATTGATGATGGTAATGTTTTAACAATTTTTTTTTAGTTAATATTTTAAACTTTAAATATTAAATTATAAATTTTAATAATATAAAATAAAATATTTATCAAATATTAATTAATATTAGTAAAAATTGTTAATTAATCTTTCTCGCTCAAGATAGCATATTTAGCGGACTGTGAGATTTAATTGATATAATCAAGTTGCATGAATTATTTGAATGACAACGCACCTAAGCCTTCATAGTTATCACTTTATGGTATTACCGTATTAGTAGGTCTGAATAATGGTTTATTTACCCACTAATTCAAAGTTTCAAACTGAACCTATGCCTATTCGCAAATCTCCTTTCCTCAATCAACTCTAAAATAATCAACTTTTAGCTACACATTTAAGTATTTAACTTCCTATTTTCCTCTTACTTTTACTTAATTTTTTCGTTTGGAATGAAATACGTGCGTGTGAAAAAATTCACTATTCTTACATGAATATAGTTTTTTTTTTTTTTTAATATTTTAGTAAAATAACAGAGGTAGGATATACTAGCTTGTTCCAAATCTAACAAGAAAAAAAAGGCCCTCCGTGCTTTTTCAAGTCAAAATTCTATAGTATTATTCATGTGTATTGCGTCAAAACATATGACAGAAAAGAGAAGAAAGAAACAAAAAGCTTAATGGAAATTCTTAATCCCTTTCTAAATTTCAAATCACAGGAGGCTTAAATAATTTTCTATTCTGGTTTACTTTTTGCATCGTCAGTTTAATAACTCTTCAAACGCTGTTAAAGGCACATACAAGAGAAGCGCGCCTTGTCCAAACCTGTGTGTCGTCGCCCTTCGACCTTTTTACCCATTTTTTCTTATTCTTAAATTAATTAAAATCTCCAATTGCAATATTTAGAGGATTCGGTAAATTGTATCAATCAACCAAAATTAATTAAATTGTGTAATGTCATGATACTGTTATATATACTTATATGGGCGACTAAACAATTATATATAGACACGTATATTGATACGCAGGACGGTCTTATATATGACTATTTTTCTGGCTGAAAACAACACACCCTTTTAATTTCGCTTTCCCGTGGTTGGTCTTACAGTAATCTAAATTATTTTTTCTTTTCCTTCTTAGAATCATTTCCGTGAAAGCAAAAATTACAATATAATACGAATATTTTTTTTCTTCTAAATAAAAAATTTTATGCGTACTTATATACAATATTTTCACAAGAGAATGAGATATATATATCAAACTCATTGAAATACGAGTGTTAAATTGATGTTTTATTTTTTTATTAACGCTATATCTGATAATTCCTAATTAATATTATGTTTAGCACTTGCGAAAGTAAAATCTGTATACTGTAAAGACATCATATATATAGCTTTAGATGTTTATATAGCTCATTTTTTTATGGAAATGAAATGAGTAATATAATTTTTGGTATCTTTTAAAATTATAGGATGAATCAAAATTGAAAGGTCTGATTTTTATATTTTAAATTTTTTTAAAATAAAAATTAAAAAATTTGATTTTTAAATTCTAGAAATTAAAAAAATTGATTTTTGTATCTCATTAAATAATATCATATTTAAAATTAACAATCTAACCATTCATAATTTTTAAAAAAATACCATTATAAATGTAATATCAAAAATAAAAAATTATTTATATACGTTACAATATTTTCCTTTCATGTCAAAGTAAAAAAAATAAATAAATAAAAAAAGTGTTGCCGCAAATTTTCACCTACTTAGAGGAGATATTTTTAAGAAATAAGAGGGTCCACAATTTTGTGTTCAATATTGAAGCTCCACAGGAAAAGTGTGTATATAAGGCACCATACTATATGTCTCTACTTAGCAACATTTACAGTTGCATTATTGTCCCTCGTGACCAAAAGTCACAAGTGCTATCGCCACATGCACATAATCCATTTCTCCCTCATCGATCCCTTGCCAAAATAGTGTTTACAACTTATTATTTAGCCATTGATTAAGTCTATTACATAGCCAAATAGTTATGGATACGATTCAAAAGCCACTACTAAGCATAGCCAACTTTGAGCTCCAACCGCTCCACATGGCCGCCATGCTCGTAATCCCACTGATGTTGCTGCTAGGTTTAGTCTCTAGAATCCGCCGAAGGCCACCGTATCCACCAGGGCCTAAAGGCTTACCCATCATAGGTAATTAAACTTCCATTTCTATTTTTACTTCGTAAATCAATAAATTTAGAGTATCAAATGCAACTTTTTTATTACACGCACCAACACACTACCTCTTTTATAGAGAAAAGGAAAGTTACCTGTCCTCTCAGTATAAGAAAAAATTTATATTTTGTAAAACAATGTTATTTCTTATTTTTATATTAATAAAATGGTTAAAGTTTGAAAGAAATGAAGAATGGATCGGAGAAGATTACCTAAAAAATCTCTCCTATATATGTCTGTATGTAGTATATAGACAAAGATTCGAATCACTTTAGAAAATAGTGTTATGGAATGTTTGAGATTAGGTGGATAAGAATATGTACTTTTAACCAAAAAATTATGAAGCTAGCCTATATTTTTATAAACCTAGATAATATATATGCCAAAAAATGCTTTTATACTAAAAACTGTTCCTTCTAATCGTGTAAATAATAATTTAATTCTCTTTCATAACAATGGATCGGATATTTGTTTTGTTAATTTTAGTCTTATTGATGGAAAGAAAGTATTAACATTTTTTTTCCATATTGTTACAGGCAACATGCTTATGATGGAACAATTAACACACCGTGGGCTGGCTAAACTAGCAAGAGAATACGGCGGAATCTTCCATTTGCGAATGGGGTTCCTCCACATGGTGGCGATTTCCGACCCTGACTCAGCACGCCAAGTCCTCCAAGTCCAAGACAACATCTTCTCCAACCGTCCAGCCACCATAGCCATAAGCTACCTAACCTACGACCGCGCGGACATGGCCTTCGCCCACTACGGCCCCTTCTGGCGCCAGATGCGTAAGCTCTGTGTCATGAAGCTCTTCAGCCGCAAGCGCCAAGAGTCATGGGAGTCCGTCAGAGACGAAGTCGACAAGGTGGTCGGTTCCGTCGTCTCCAACACCGGAAAACCCGTCAACATTGGCGAACTCGTTTTCAACCTTACCAAGAACATCATCTACCGCGCCGCCTTCGGGTCCAGTTCCCAAGAAGGTCAAGACGAGTTCATCAAGATCCTTCAGGAATTCTCGAAGCTGTTTGGAGCTTTCAACGTCGCAGATTTCATCCCTTTCCTTGGTGGAATCGATCCTCAGGGCCTTAACAACAGGCTCGTCAAGGCTCGAGCTGCGTTGGACAGTTTCATTGACGGGATCATCGATGAGCATGTTCACAAGGTGAAGAACAACAACAACAACAATGATCACAGTAATAATATTGAAGAGTCTGATATGGTGGATGAGTTGTTGGCTTTCTACAGCGAGGAGGCCAAGCTAAACAATGAAGCGGACGATCTGCACAACTCTATCAAACTCACAAAGGACAACATCAAAGCCATCATTATGGTATAGTCATTCTCTTTCACTCTCTGCTCTTACTAAATTAATTAATTAAACAAATTTTAATTTGATTGTGACATGTCTCTTATTTGAGACTGCTATAGTGTTGTACTACTTACTGTAAATCTATCACGGAATTAGTAAGAATCTAATAAACGTAATTAAATCAATTAAACTCATTTCAAATTGGTTGATCTGTCATAAATGCCCCTAAGTAATGATTGTGTCCCAATGTTATACAGTGAGGAGTCAGTTAATCTTTTCGTAAAAAAGGAAAGACCGTTTGCAGGCCAAAAATATGACTATGATATATTAATGCTATTTCATGTTGTTTGCTAATCAAATAAGGTGCGGTGACAAAAGTAGATAAGATTGAATGTATAAGCAATATGTGAATGAGTAAAACCAGCAAACGTTAAGTGATCTCTGTACCATTCCCATAATATATATATTAACAAGTGGATTGGATTCTTTATTCATTGTTGTTATTTCCCTCTCTAGGATACCTACATTTTATTTTCCATTTCCTTCATTCCAATTTTTAGTCCAGCAGTGGCACACATGTATGTACACAAACAAAATCAAGTAGATACTACTCTTGTATAAATTTCATATATATTAAAGCAAAAAAAAAAAAAAAAAAAGCAAACTAGCGAAAGCTGGAAAGCAAATGAGCAAGATCATAGTAATAGTATAGTATATTACTATTGTGACTTTTTTTGTGGTGTACATTATTATTGACTTTATCTCTTGGTTATATGGATATGGTACAATTATTAATATTCTCTTTTTATTTTTATCGTGATGGTATTATACTATTGGAAACATTTCAGGTGCACCGCAATTAAAATCAACGGCTAAAATAATTGGTGCACCGGTACTCCCGGTGCACCTGAAATGTTTCCTATACTATTATGTTACAATTATTATTGTCTTTGATATTTGTGTAATTCTTGTTTCCGTAACATGAATAGGACGTGATGTTTGGAGGTACAGAGACGGTAGCGTCGGCAATAGAGTGGGCAATGGCAGAACTCATGAGAAGCCCAGAAGATCTGAAGCGGGTTCAACAAGAGCTGGCCCAAGTTGTGGGCCTGGACCGTCGGGTAGAGGAGTCCGACTTCGAGAAGCTCACCTACCTCCGTTGCGCACTCAAGGAGACCCTCCGCCTCCACCCGCCGATCCCTCTCCTCCTCCACGAAACAGCGGAAGAAACAACCGTCGGAGGCTACTTTATCCCGAAGCGGGCGCGCGTCATGATCAACGCGTGGGCTATAGGAAGGGACCCGAGCAGCTGGGAGGAGCCGGAGACGTTCAGGCCCGGGCGGTTCTTGAAGGCCGGCGTTCCGGACTTCAAGGGAAGCAACTTCGAGTTCATACCGTTCGGATCGGGTCGAAGGTCTTGCCCGGGGATGCAGTTGGGGCTGTACGCGCTTGAGCTGGCGGTGGCCCATCTACTCCACTGCTTCACGTGGGAGCTTCCCGACGGGATGAAGCCGAGCGAGATGGACATGAGCGACGTCTTCGGACTCACCGCTCCCAGAGCCACTCGCCTCGTCGCTGTTCCCACAAAGCGCGTGCTCTGCCCTCTCTCTTAGAAACCCAAACCAACAACCTTCTTCTCCAAACATAACAAACACTTTCCCGCCCTTTTTTTTATTGTAATTTTTTTCTCTCTCTCTTTTTTTAATCCGCCCACCCAAAATTATACATAAAGAAAACGTATCTATATATGTATGTATCTATGAAAATGGAAATAACGAACCCAACAAGGAAGTAATGTCTAGTTTGCTGCTTCTATTTTTTTTCCCTTTTAATTAATTTGTGAGAGGACACTTAATTAGGTTATTGATGTGATGTAAGGTTTGCTGCAAGCAAAATTATACAGTGGTAATCGTTGACGTTATTGTTTCCACCCGCCTCCAACTTTCGTGGCTATTTGTCGCAAGGAAAATGTGAATCAAGTTCATGCATTATTAGAAGGTGAAAAAACTGTGAAAGTATGTGACAGGTTATAATTAAACAATATAGCATATTTGGTCCGGCAAATCTAAGTGCATTAGTAATTTAGTTTGTGTTTTTATTTCTAATTTGAGATTGAAACCCAGCGCGAGTTGTTGTCGTTGAAGGTTTTACTTCGTTGTCTCAAGAGTTTGTATTATATATATGTTGCATTGTTTGTTGTAGGTTGTAACCTGAAGGATCCATTGGCTCCTCATACTTTTCCATATATAAATAATGTGGTAGCCATCCATGTTTTCAAAGTTAGCGTGGACTGCGTGGTGAGGAATTTAATTTTGGTAGGGAAGGTGACGGAATTGAAGTTGATTTTTTATGTGATAATCAAAAAGCAAGTAATCATGTGTCAACAAAACAGTTCAAAATTAATGAGTATCATCAATTAGTAGTTGAAAATAATAATAATAATAATCTAATTAAAGATAGATAGAGATGCAGTGATGCTATTAAAGCACGATTACCTGATTTGATCCAACTTCTAATGAAAAAGACTCTATGCGGACATATCGATCTTCTTTCCATGCATATCTATTTCTTTTTGGCACCAGTAGTAACAAATATAGGTTAAACGAACACGAAGAAATTAAACATTTGTTAAGTATTATGTGGGGATGAGAACTGAGGGTCACTTGTTGATATGAAAAGGACATAGGGATTTTGAAGCTTATCCTGAATTTGCTTGTGGTTAGGTTTACCACTACATTCCGAAATGGCGGTATTTAATTATATCTCTAATGTATATTACCAATTGTTAATAAAATTAATAAAGTGGACTTGATGAAAATAACATTATGTTATAATATTATTTATAGTTTACTTGATTGACATCACATACGTAATACGGTATCCAAATGCATGGAGGAAAATCAACAGAACTGGGGTGTTTAGGTGAGAGTGAAAATTGAAGAGAGGATATATATGAGGCTTTGCTTTAAATTAGAATTCAAAGGATGAAATTAAGAATTGAAAGTGATGGGGCGCGTCGTTGTTGTGTGTGGGGCACATGGGGTTTTGTGATTTAGTGTTTGTATATATAGACATATAGTAACTCGGCAAATTGAAAGAGTTTGAAGTGTCAAGTGTCAACAGTGTATACAACCTTCAACTACCACAAATGAACACATACATTATACATGATTGATGATTGGCAGTTCCTTTTGTTTGCTTGTAACCCTTTCTTGCTGCTCCTGACGACCATGCTTCTTTGGCACAATGCTTTCATTTGTTTTTGTTTGTTTCGGATTTTGTGTTCAGATTCAGAATCATCATTCAACATCCATGTTCATGTACGTCTTGTTTTTGTTTCATTCTACCATCACCATAAACAAATGGAGATGTTAATGGAAAGGATAACAAGTAGACTTTGGTTTAGTGATCACTTACGCAATCCCACTGATGTTAATTTAAAAATCACCTGGGAAAACCCCCCAAAAAATTTAGATAAATATAGGCTTATGTTCTAAAGTGGAAACTTAAGTGTAATTAATTTGATGTGAAATTAATAATTAGAATAATTATATAATAATTTAGTCAAATTTATTAAATTATTTAATAGTTTTTAATTATTAACTTCAGATAAAGTTAATTGTATCTAAGTTTTTACCATGTTCTAATTGATTTTTAGGATTAGTATTATTAAATTATTTTAAGAAAAATATTAGAGAGCTATGAAAATTTATTTTTAGTTATCAGTTAGTCATTAATATTTAAAAATATAAGATAAAATATTGATGGTAATCAATGACTAAGAGAAATGGCTAAGAGAAGGGAGTTGAATCTTAACCTCTCCTTTTACTGAATATTACTTTATGACTTTTAAAGGAATTTCAGGAAATATTTTCACTTTTTGTCTCATAATAAGTTAAGAGACATTTTTGTTTTGTCTCGTAATAAGTTGAGAGACATTTTTCATTTTGTCTCCTGCAAACCAAAAACAGAGAAGAAGCTGAGAAGAGAGAATCACACCAAGATGTATCATGGTTCAACTGCTAAGTGCAATGCAACCTACATCCAGTCTCCATCACAACAATGATGAAATTTCACTATCTTTTACAAGATTTCAAACACCAATTCTTTTCCTAAGATCTACCCAATCCTATCAGGGACAAACCAAGATTCTACACCTAATCTAAATTTGATTAGGACTCAAAACCTAGTTTTCAACTGCAACGTGCTAACCCAACTTGTAAGGGAATCCTCACAAGATCATGAAACACAACATTCAGACGTACAAAGAAACTCTGATACATCTATGATTTTTCTCTAAAATTGATTACTGACTTTTTTCTCTCACTAGCTTTTTCTTACAAACTTCACCATGTTTGTCTTTTACCATGAGACCCAGACAGTCAATACTAAGAAAAAGAAAACAAAATGAACATCTTTGAAGGAGAAGAACTCAGAGAGTTTGGATAGCTATGAGAACTTTGTACTTTCACTTTCTCTCCTTGATCTCAACCCTTGGCCGTTCACCCTTAATATAGAAGGGAAAGCTTCCAAGGTTGAAACCAGTTCAACCAAGCAACTTCTTCTCCAACCCAAAAACAGTTTCGGTTCGGACAAAGAGAAGAGAGAGGAAAAACCAAAAACCAACATGCATGTACATCTCTCAACCCTTTTCATCAAGATCCTTCAATCTGAACCCTTGATCTTGTCTTTGGCTCCAAGAAAGGATTCGGACCCTTGATGAACCTCTGACCTTGGACAGCTCCTTACTTTCCATTTCTGCTTCTTCCTACGTGTAGTTCGGCAGCTACCTTCTTTCTTTGATGAACAAAAATGGAAGTGAACTTTTGCAACTGAGATCTTCCTCTCTGACAGAGGCGGATTGCTTCTATTTTTGGTTTCGAAAATCTTGAAGCCCTTCTTCAAATCTTGCCTTCAATGGCAAAAATCTTGTCATGCCTTTCTTCGGATCTTCTTTATTCATAGGCTTTCTTCCTCCTAGCCTTTTCTTTCATTAGGCTTTACTGTTACTTTCTCTGATAATTTGCTTCTCTTTTCTTCCATCTTCTTCTCTGACAAATGATATGACCGAAAACAAAGAGAGAAAGGAGAGAGAATAGACAAAGCATTCAATGCAATATTAAACCTAATTTAATTTTGAGTTTCGGTTACCTATGCATACATTCAATTGAATTAAAATTTGAATTCCATTAACCAATGGAGTGGGTAACCCAAGAGTGCATGCTCCAATTCTTTCTTTATTCTTTCAATTCGAACTTAGTATGATATTGGGCCAGAAAAATATTGACTTGGACTTTGTATTAGTTTTCCAGTCCAATTAGTTTTGCTGTCCCATTAAACAGTTCAACCAATTAGAATGAAATTTTTTTATCCAAGACTGATAGTTATTTGGGCTTAAAATGTCTTTGGCCCATTAATTAAAAATCGCACACTAACAAACCCATCATACAAACAATTAGAAATAAATATCAAATTAATATTTTTAATAAATATTTTAGTAATATTTAATCATTATATAAATTAAACATAAATTTTTCAAATTCAACAAATATATTATTGAATTACTAAATTAAAAAAATTAAATTAATAATTAAATAATTATAAAAAATAATAAATTTTGATATCTTTTTAATCAATAATAATAATATTAAAATTATTTTTAACTAATTTATTTTAATTACCAAATATTTTTCGATTTCAATAGTATGTACGAAAATCATTTATCTCTTTCGAAAATGAAAAGACAAATGTTTAATAGCGAGTTAAAGTCAAATTTAACTAAAGCAACACATGAGGAAAACATGAAAATGAAAATGAAAAATACATCAATCATCCATCCCTCCTAGAAAACAGGGTAAAAGATACTGTCATCTAAACTTTTTTTTTTTGAAATCAAACAGCTCAACACAATAGTAGTGGAGCGACCGACCAAGTTACATAAACTAAAAACAAATGGATCTACCAAATATAACAAATACAAATCCGTCCCCATGTCATCTCCGGCATAGCCATCAACAACTAAAGGGATCTCTACCGCTCCACTCGTTAGTACTACTCGAAGACATGTTGATGATTTCTTCAACTCCTTTGCTTGTGTGCTGAAAAATTCGTCTATTTCTTTCCAACCATAAGTTCCAGACGATCGCGTAGAAGCACCTCAACTGGTGATTACGCTTTTCCATCCTCCTCGATTCTTTTGTCCAACTAAAAAAGTGTTCTTTCATCGATTCTGGGTAAGACCACCGTCGGCCAAAGGCTGAAATCCAAACACTCCACACCTGCCATGCAAATATGCATCCTAGAAACAAGTGATGTACATCCTCCACTCCGTTGTTACAGAGAACACAAGTAACATCTTCATTACTGATAATTCCAAACCGGCTCAACCTGTCCTTTGTATTCACTCTTTCTATCAGAGCAAATCAGACAAACAGCTCCACTCTAGGCGGGACCAGCTCCTTCCAAATAGTCCTGGTGAAGCTGTAGCTGGTTACCTCATCTGTCAATTTATTACCAATAATAATTAATTATTATATTTTAAACACATATATAAAAAAATACATCTAAAAAATATATTTATAAGGATACTTTTATTAAATACAGTTATAAAAAAAATCTTTTTTATTAGATACATCTACAAAAATACCTCTATTAAATATAGTTATAAATAAGAGTTGACAGAAGTTAGTAGAAATACTTTTGATAACGTAGCAGGATTGAACTTATTTTGATTGTAATTTTAGTGTGTTTTTTACATTCATACTTACATATAATGATGTGTTACCAACTTACCATTTCTTTAACGAATTTAATGCAAGAATTATAATAGTATTAATTCATCAAATAATAATACATCTTGATATGCAACTTGGATCGGCTGGGCTCCTCATATGGTCCCAATCGTCTTAATGTATAACAGCCATTTAATTTACCCCATTTATAATAATTATAACAATACAGAAAATCTAGGGGCCAGTAGTTGTTAATAATTTTGGCCATAATTTAGCAATATAATTATTAAATTATTTTTAATAAATAAATTTTATTAATATATATATATATATAATTTTTGAAAATATAAATTTAAATTATATTAATTTATATATATAAATTTTAATAAATATATATAAATTATTATTGATTAAATAATAATCTAAAATGATAATATTTATTGATCATGTATTAAAAATACACACCTAACTTTTAAGATAATTGAGGTGAATATATATCTAATAGGTCTATAAAAAATTTTGTATAGAATATTTTTATCTTTAAAAAAATTTTATTACGTTAAAATATCTAAACTTTACAAAAATAAAATCTATAAGTTCTTTTGTCATATTTTTAAAGATTTATTTATCCAAAAAAATAATAAATTTGATTAAAATAAATATTTATATATTTTGTTTTTATAAAATTTAAAAATCTCAATATAATAAATTTTTTTTAAAAATAAAAATGTCCAACGTAAAAGTTTTTAAGACCTATTTGAGTATATATTCTATATTTTAAATTTGTCAATACATGCTGCTGGCCTACTGGGTGTTGGATCATTTTTATCGAAAGAAAAACGAATCCACTTTGGGCGAAGGAATAGTTTTCCTCATTAAAAAAGAATTTTCCCACGATATTTAGTTAGAAAACTCAATAATCACAAACGAAGTGAGTAAAGTATTTGTATACGATAATATGTATGATTTGCTAACAAAATGGTACCAAATTAAACCACTTACAAAAAGCCACACATCATAAACAAACAGCCTCGTACAAAAAATAAAAGTAAAAACACTGCCATAACCAATACAATAAGGCAAAAATCCAACCATTCTATAGCATTGCCATTAAAAAGAAAATCAAATTTTTGTTATTAACTAAAAAGTAGAGACAAGACTCGAGAATATTAACACCGAAAATGCCTATTATCAATTACCTAAACTAAGCTTCTTCTCCTCATGTCAGCGATGCACTATATCGTCCAAAATCAAACTTCATTCTCTAGCATTACTTTATACGTTTATATTTAAAAAAAATCTGATTATTCATATGTGCTATATGTAAGAATAAAAGTACAAAATATCCGTCTTGATTTGTTATTTTAATTCTTTTAAAGATAAAATTCACATGCAAATATTTTTATATGAAGATGATGGTTAAAATTTATTAAATAATTTAACATATTTATTTAAATTATCATTTAATAATTTTTTAACTATCAATTTTACAAAAATATAAATTAATGTGTGAGACACTTCTTTTTAAAACTTCAAACACCTAATTTTACTTTGCTTCATTAACTATCACCCCCAAATTGAGAATTCATCGCCGAATTTTGATATGCTATAAATTATAGTAAAAATTTTAAGTATATTAAATATATTGGTATTTCAATCATTTTAATTATAAAAAATATATATAATATATATATTAATTAAAATTAACTGTTAAAATTATTATAACACCGATATTTGGGATACATTTGAAAACTTTCTTTTAAGTTATATATATGCTTTCATGAGAGCCAGAGTAATAATATGTATGGTTGCATCTCACAAGTCATTATAATATTATTATTGCTTTCAATTAATTCTTTTTATATAATATGGAAAATTAAAGGAGGTGTCTCTTCGCCTTCATTGACTGAAGCACATGAATTAAACAGTTTGCATGTATTACTATTGACTGAAATGAAGGAAATGACGAATCAGACAATAAGATCCTAACCTTTTTACCAAGGGACAATATATGTTATCTAGTAATATGCCCTTTAATGCGCCCCCAATGCTACCCTAATTTTACCAAAGGATAAGAGATTATTTTGGATTATACATGTAAGAGAGAGAGATATTTTATAATTTTTAGGTAGCTATTTATATAAAAATGTGTTTATAAAAAGATGATAACTAATATGTGAATCACGTAATTTTTATTTATCTTTTCTAGCACTCCATTTCCTAATTAGAGGTTTAGTGGTTTATGAAAAAGAAATGGAAGTATTCCTGAAAACTTGCCTATCAGTATCTTTGGCGAACCCAATTAGTCATATTCTATTAGACTATTAGTTAAACTTTAATAAATGACATGATCCACTAAATACCGATTTTTTTTAAATAATAAATATATATGCTTCCTCTTATTTTAACAATATTGTTTTTTGTAAAATGATATATAATAAAAAATAAAAATAACAATATCAATTTCAGCACTTTGTTTACGGGAGGGAGGAGGAACCTAGTCCTGGCACCATTAATTAAGAAAAATAAATAATATTTATCATTTCAGTTTTAAAAGATTATATCATAATTATCAAATTAACTATATTTTTTAATCATACACAATTATTAAAATAAATATTAAATTTTATTAAACATTTGCAAATTAAAAGAAGACAAAAATACATATTATTAATCACAATATATTATCTTTTTATGGTTATATGATATTTTTCATTAAATACATAAAAATATATAATAAATATAAATTAATTAATAAATTATTAAAATTAAAAAATAATAATTAATTTAATACAAAAATAAAATTTAAAATATTTAATTAATTTAACGAATAATTCAACCGTTGAATCAATAATCTGCCAGATAAATTATTGATTTGATTATAATAAGTAATAACTATGGACTATTAGAGTATATATTTTTATAATTAAGTCAACTAACTTTTTTATTATTATTATTATTATTATTATTATTATTATTATTATTACAGTTCTACTAAGAAACTAATTAGGGTGAAGCCAACTCTTACTAACTAGCTAGTTAAAAAATAAGTTTATTATAAAACAAAATAAAAAATAATTTTTCATTACCCTAATTTTTTGAATTTCAAAATAAAAAATAAAAAGGAGTTAGTTTAGTTGGCTTATACCATAGTTGACTCCCAAAACTTTTAAAATATAGGAAACCAATTCACTAATAAGCCAACTTGAACAACTTTTTAAAAATTTAATTTAAAATAAAAATATAAAACCCTAAAACGAAAACAAAAACAATCCCTTCCCACCTCTCACTTCACACAAAACCCTCACAATTACACTCACGCCTTCCCCTTCCACCACGCTGCAACGGAAACGACGCCATACCTTTAACCACCGCAAGGTGCAGCGCCGCCAAACCCTGTCAATCATCACGGCTTCCTCCTTGCACGCCGCAGGCACCACTGAACAACACAGCCCTACTCCACTTCATGATTCGCAGTAGTGTCGCCCGACCACCGCAAAATTCCTCTCCCTCGCGTTGGCAGCTGCGCTGTCTGACTACTGTAGCGACCTCTTCCTCACATTCGCAGAAGCATCGCTCAACCACTGCAACTCCTTTCCCCTCGCGATTCGTAGCGCGACTGATCACCTTTCTAGTGAGTCGATTGATATTCCTTTACTTTTTATTTTCTAATTTCCTTCTTTTTCCTGTAATTTAATTTAAAATTCAATTTTTTTTTAATTTTTCGATTGTTCCAGTTTGCGTGTTGTTTCTGTGATAATGCTTGTAACATCTTGTATTTTTTCAGGATCTCAAGGCTTTAAAGTTGAAAATCAAGAATGATTTTGAAAAAATGTAATCACAAGGTTAGAGTTTTTTAATGAACTCGGGATGAATAAAAACCATGAACTTTGCAACTTCAAGTAGTTGGTTTTCTTTCATTGTTCTGATTGGTTGTAAAAGGGTTCCCTTGTTTACTTGTTTTTCATATAATGATTGAGATGAAATATTGGTTTTATGAATTTAGGGAGTCAGGTAGAGGATATGGCAACTATAGAGGTTGTTTTTTCTTATTGGATTTGATATTAAATGGATGCTTCTAAACTGGAAACGTGCTGCTTCTGTTGACATTAGAACGTTACTTTCAAAGACTGTTGACATCTTTCATGTGCATATCGTGTGTGTAACTTCTATTTTGTCAAGTTATTTATTGTTAGGGATGGATTGTGACCTAGCCTCTTTTTTTTTAACATTTTCTTTTTTAAATTTTTTTGAGAATGCCAAGCTTATAGGGTGAGATTTTTTATTCTAATTTCGAATATTTGATTTTTCAAGAGAGTTTGATTCTATAGTCAATTCTAATTCTGGCCGTGATTTTATTCCAACCACACTATTTAGGTAAGCATCTTATATTTTTCTGGTGTTCTTGATTTTCTTTGCATATATGAATCTGAAGCAATTTTCCCTTATAATGGTTCATTATCATAGAAGGAACATCTGGGGTCAGGACTTTGGTGGAATATATTGTGCAGTGCTTACTGTCAATAGAAACATGTACTAACAAGTCCAACAGAGAAGAAAAATCATGATCTTGAAAAGTAACATCGAAGTTCTAAACAGAAGACACATCCGTTAAAGACAGATTCAAGCAAGTTTTAAACAGAAGACACATTCATTAAAGACACATCCAACCAAGTTTTAAACAGAAGACACATCCAAACAAGTTTAAACAGAAGACACATCCATTAAAAACCTATCCAAGCATTAACTGGTTAAAACAAAACAAGTGTTTAACAAAAACAAAAAGACACATCAATGTCCTAACAGATCAGAGAACAACTTTTAAAAAATATCCATCTATAAAAAAGAAATGGCCAATAATTCAATAAAATTAAAGAACAACTCATGAATCACAAATCTTAGTATCTAAACACTAGAAAAGATCAGAAAAATTCTCTATTAAATAAAACCCTAATCATCTACTAACATGTTGGAGCAACAACGCGCGACAGAAGAGGAGAAGATGGGTTAGCGCGTCGTGGAGCCTGGCGGACTTGACTCGGCTCGTTGGAATAATATAGGTTGCGGTGCTATGTTGCGAGTTTACCAAGATGACTAGCCCGCGGCGGCAACCCGCGTCCGAACTAGCGGAGGAAGTGATGAGGCGCGCTGTTGACGGTGAACATCACATACTAACCCTTTTACATAGATTCTGGATTATGGAAAAAAGCAGAAACATCCATTTTAACTTAAAACAAAAAATATACCTAATTCAAACAATTGAACCAATTTTGAAGGACTAAATTATAAACCAACGTCAATTCAACCAAAAATAAACTAAAATTACCACATTTAAACCCTATTTTATGACAAAAAAATAAAAAAATTATTTTGAAAATAATTGAACTTCTTTGTTACTAAGTTTTTTTTCCAAAACTCCCAATCCACATAAATCCAGCAAAGCATACAAAACCATTTAGTCAGTCACAGAACAAACATCATTCTAACAAAAAAGAAATGTCGATATATTATAGAATCTAAAAAATGAAGAAACATCCGCAACCATAAAAAAGACACATTCGCAAGCCTATGCAAAGGGACATCAAGCAAAGCAGTCATAATTAGTAGCATGAAAAATCTGAACCACTAATTCAACAAAAATCAAAGTACAACACTAAGAACATCTAAAATCATTCAAAAGCAACATCCATTAATCAAACTGAAATCATGAAACATCCATTACTTGAACAAACTCAATGAACATCACATACTAACCCTTTTACATAGATTTTGAACCATGAAAAATAATAGAAACATCCATTTTAACTTAAAACCCTAAAAACCTTCTTACCAGAAAACCTGTTTTCATCAAATAACATCCATATGAACTACTAATTCTACTAAAATCAAGGAAAACACATAAAGAAAACTACTAATCACTGGGTTGAATCAGGAGCAGCTGCTCACGACGAGAGACGATGAGACCTAACGCAAAGTGGAGGCTGAGCAGGGGGAAGCGCGGTCCGATGGACGAATGGAGATGGCAACGCAACATGCATGGTTTCAGAAGAGGAGGACTCCATGCTTCGACGGTGACCTGTATTGGAACCAGCAGCGGCAGCGCTGAGCTGCGCTTCTGAAGATGACCAGTTGCTTTTGATAGGCGACGATAGTAACCTTCGCAGGAAGCGGCAGAGGCACTCTCAACGGAATTGTCAGCGGCAACGGAGACGGTGTACGGAGGAGACTGGTCAGTGCGTGGCTGTCGTGTGTGGTAAGGTGAAGAAGAACGATGGCGGTGGAAATAGAGGTAGGTCGAAAGGTCAATAATAATTTTTGAATTAGGATAATGAGGGGTGTAAAACCCATAAAATTAGTAAATAATTATCTAATAAATTAATTATTAATAAAAAAAATTAGAAAATTTTAATTTCATAGTTTAATGACATAGAGCTAATTAAAATAAAACTTTTGATACTAATGTTAAAGAATTTGGCCCAAGATTGGGCCGAACGGACCAAACCGATCGAATCGGGTCCAAAATGGGTCCAAAGCCCAACCCAAGCCCACAACTAATAAGAGCTTCAGCTCTTCATCCCTCGTTTCATAATAAAACACGCTGGGAAATTGATGAGGGGAGCAAGGGACATGCAAAACCCTTGGCTAGATTTCAATCTCACATAACTTTTGATCTGGAGCTCCGATAGACGAGTCGTCAGTGGACACGCGTTTGTCTCGGAATTCTCTTCAAGACCCATGAAACAATTTGGTAAGAAACTTGAGTTTTCTCACCCATATATTCTCATCTTAGTTTCGAAAATTTGAGAATTTATTTTGAAGAATTATGTGATTTTGATACCTCAATATCAAATTAACCTTGTGAACTTATCGGGTCTTGTCCCAAACTTCTGTCAGTAAGGTGAAGAACGTTTAACCTTTGTCAAGTTATCTAATTAGTGAACCCTATGGTAATTTTAGTGTTGTTTTATGAACTTAGATTGAATTGTGTATTTTTGGAAATAAATTGGTGGTATTAGAGACCTGAAGTTGGCTTTGGAGGTTGAAAAATCTGTTTGGTGAGGTCTTGGAGCCTTGGACTATTGAGGAATGCTGATAATTGTGACGTTCTAGGCTTTAAGAGGAATCGGTCAAAGTATGATTTTGGTTTCTTGTAACTAAAATATAATGTATCGTGAAAACTTAGGTTAGTTGACCGTAAGATAGTAATTGAATTGTTGACGTTGTTGATGGTTGAGATTGATTAAGATGTATGTTGGTTAGTGATTTTGAGGTTGTGATTGATGCTATTATGAATGATATGTTTAACTTGGTATATAAGATTAATAAATGACAATGATGATGTTTATTGAGATGTGGATGTTGTTGATGATTTAGGATTGGTTGGTATTTATGAGGTTTGGCAAATTAAGGTTGTTGTTGGTGAATAATGTAAATTTTATGGAGATTGATGAAGTGTATATGCATGAAGTTAATGATTATGTATAATGTTGTTTAGATATAAATTATTGTGTGAAATGATTATAAATGTGAATTGGTGTGTTATGGAGTAAATGTGGGGGGGGGGTGTTGAGGAATGATGACCTTGGTTGATTCAGATTTGGTAAGTTTTTAAGGGGTTTGAGGTTTAAATATTTTGAAAGTTGAGGTTTGGAATTTTAAAGATATCTTAGATTTTTGACCAAATTCGACGAGTCATAACTCGGCCTCTGAACCTCCGATTTTTATCAAACTTATCTAGAATGAAAATTTGGTCTGAGAGGTTTACACTGTTCGAAGAACAAATAAAAAAATATTTTAAAACAAAAAAGTTATGTTCGTCCGAAGTTTGGTGTACAAAATAGAAATTCTAGACGTAGCAGCATTTTTGCAACTTCTACTATGCACGCGTACGCGAGGGGCACACGCGACGCGGACATAGCTCTCGGGTTGAGGGGCTCGTGTACGCGAACCAGTGACGCGTACACGAGAGTGTCCAAAATTGATTCCTGCGTATGCGAGCAGGGTGCCGCGTACGCGGACCCTGTTTTTCTAAAAATGTGTTTTTTTAACGTTTTAAACCATTCCTCTAGTCTTCCAAACCTCTATAAAACCTGTGAAAAGTACGATAGCTAGTGTTTATACTTTGGGGTAAGCACGAGAGGTAGTGGGTGAATTAAAAAGGGGTGTTTACCGTCATGAATTTAGAGCCAATGGAGTAGAGGATAGAGGTTTGGGATGAGTTATAACGACGAATAATTTTGTTGGAAAATAATGAATATAGTATGACGAAGATTATATTGATGTTAAGATTTGTGATGAATGAGATATGATTATGAATGGATATGAATGAATGATTTATAATGAATTTGAAAATGAAATTGTTTTGAGCGTGACCTGGCAAGGTTCGTGGTGGTTTACCGCTTGCCCAGTGTCAAGACGTATGTGGGATTCGTGGTGGTGTACCGCCCACATGCTTTTAAAAGAGAATGTTATGTGGGGTTCGTGGTGGTTTACCGCCCACGTGTGTGTGTTGTTTTCTAATTGAATATCTTGCGAGGTTCGTGGTGGTGTACCGCTCGCAATGGTGGGGTTCGTGGTGGTGTACCATCATCGGTTTTCAAGAGGACGATATCCGGGTTAGCTACCAAATGTGTCGAGTTTTGGCAAAGTAACCGACACATGAGCTCACGGCTAATAGGAAGAGCATGCATCATATGCATTTGAGTGACTTTGTTTGGTTTTGCATTCTTGGGTTTGCGTAACTGATATTCATGCTTAACTGCTATATGTTCTAATTGTTGTAATCCTTGTATGCATTGTTTGTCTATGCACCGGTGTTTCGGAGGATTGGAGGAAAGGCGATGAACTCGGGAGTTAAGTTAGAAATTGAGATAGAATCAAGAATCCTTAGATACCTCATCCTGTTTATGGTTTTCAATGTTAGTTTTAAGTTTGAATCTATTGTCGGAAGTTCTAGGATCGCCTTCGGCTTTTTCGGGACCTTATATGTTAGTTATGTGGGCACCGTTACCATGTTGAGAACCTCCGGTTCTCATCCCATACATATTTTGTGGTTTTCAGATGTAGGACGTGAGACACCTCGTTGAGGCATATTGAGAGCTTCTGAAAGCGAAGATATGTGTTTTGGGATTTTATTTTGGTTTTGATATATATATATATATATATTACTTTTAGAGGTCATAGCGTTTCGTCACTTCTATTTTACATTCTATGTGTAAAACTCTGTGTAGTAAGGTATATTACAAGAGATAATTAGAGAATGTTTTTTTCTAGTTAATTGATTTTGGGGTCTAGTCTAATAGGAGTTAGTAGGAGTTGGCTCGACATCCTCTTGATTAGCTAATGAGATTGAATAATTATATCCGAAATCCGCTCGGGCCTAAACTTAACCTAGAGAACTATTGAACTGTGTAATATTTTTTTTTGTTTTTTTTTTTGGGTCCGTAAGAATTAATCAATCAACTACTAAATTACAAGACTTCAAGAATAAACTGGGCTGTATAAAACTGAGAACATGCAGCACTCCTGTTTAAAATTGAACCTGGGCTTTAAATGTATTCATATATTAAAAAAGGTAATAATATTTTAAATCATCATGAAAATAACCTATGTTGTGCGATATACTTTGAATTTATTAGGAAGAAGGCTCAAGGGCCAAGATATGATAGAATTTGAGAAATGGCATTAGACAATTGGTAATAACAATGACCGGGTAGTGAATTTGTAGTTTTTACTTTAACTCACAACTATCATAAAATCGTAATTCATAATATTGTAAGACAAAATGTAAACATAATTTGTAAATTATAAAAGAAAAAATTTAAAAAAATTTTAAAAAAATTAACAAATAAAAATGAATTTCATAATTAATTGTCAAATTATTTTTAACAAAAAAACAATTTAGTAGATCATAATTTTTTTTACCTAAGTAATTCATAATTTTTTTTTGGTTAATTCCTAAGTAATTCATAATTATATCATATGTATATGTTATAAGCCAAAGACACTGGGACAAAAACAATGGACAAGGCTCATTTAACTAAAAACAATAAAGCAAATAATGAATAAAGGATATGGAAAAAAAATCAATAAGAGATATTCATAAAAAAAAAAACCAACCAAATTCAAAAGGAAAAGAACAAGAAAAAGAGTTAAGTACCCAAAAGAAAAATAAAATAAAATAAAATAAACCAATTTTATTAATCATTTCAGTTCCATCGCCACTCTCTTCTCTCTGTACTTCCTCTTATTGTTTTTTATCAAAACAATAAACTTATTTCCAGACATATCCTTATCCCTCTTCTAATAGAATAACACCTATCAAAGTGATTAAATAGAAAAAAAGACATGATGGGTTACACACATTAGAAGCAAAGAGAGAGAAAAATGGAAGAAAATCTAAGGTTCCAACACCACCTTAGCAGATTATGCTTCGGATCCAAGTTGGGTTTTGCATTGCACAACAAAACTAAGCTTTGGACCAACTTTCTTCTCAAAACATAGGTGGTAAGCAGAACCGCGATTCCGATGACTCTGCTACTTCCCCCGGCATTTCTAAGCATAAGCAACTCCAGTGACTTGAGTAGAAGCATGACAGAGAGAGAGAAGAAACGTAACCTCATACGTTTCAGACTTCAATCCAATATTGCTATATAATCCAAGTTTGACAGGCAAGTACAAATTGAGGAAATGTTCCACAAGCAATGGAAAGCAAATGAACAAAAGAATATGAAAAGAATAGGGCTTTAAAAAATGGCCCCTTCTGGTGTCTAATGGGAGCTTCTATCTTCTGCTCCTCAAATTCTGTATTACAGTGACTCGGTGAAATTGCTCTTTATAGAACATACAATATTTGTTAAATTGGAATACAACCTGGTTACATCAAGATGCGGAGAACAGCAAGTCCAACAGCAGATATTGAGACAAGAGTTCCTATGCAATATTTTATAACATCATATTTTGCTGCTTCTAACTGTGCCTTTAGAGCATGAACCTCCTGGACAATATTGAAAAGAAAAAAGAAACAAATTAAAATGATGTGGCAAGATAATAACTGAGAAGTCCTTCTTGAAGTTCACTTGTTTGCTTACTCTATCAAGTTTGTTAGCCAGATTGTTAGTTTCGGCATTCTGATTAGACAATTCCTCCCTTATTCTCCTGCACTTACATAGAACCATTGGTTATAGTATTAAGAAAAAAATGAGACATTGCAATGAAACAAAGTTCCATAGTGCCTGAAAAGTGGCATGTTTTCTTTCCTAATTCTTACCCCCTTTCAAGATTCAAATCCAATCGTTGCCCAGCTGTGACTTTATCTATCTCATACCTGCATCACAATCCATCAAGTTCCACCTTAAGGAGCATAAAATGACAAAAGAAACTAGTAGCTGATTTAAAAATAAAATGGACCTCAATTCACTGCGCATCTTCTCTATATCATTCCTTAGTTTTTCAGTCTCTTGTTGCAGCAAGGAGTAATGATGTCCCTACATCATAAATTTTCCATCATATAACAGCACAAGACAAGTGCAAATTGACAACCTCAACATAACTAGAAAATGAGAAAAAATGAGAAGAGAAAACAAGAAGTGTAAAAAATAAAATAAAATAACAAGAACCAACATAGTTTCCATAGTTTAGAACCATTTTTTATACATATTAACATTGCAAAGAACCAAATCAAACTTTCAATATATATATATTTTACCACATGATTTGTTTCAATAACAATAACAATAACAATTTGAATTATTCATGGTCCCTAAACCCATGTATCTACTTTAAGATGCCAAGACATAGATATATCAATATAATGAAATCTCTCATCTTATGAATAAATGAGAATATGAGACATGCTCAATGAGTATTACAATCATTACTTAAAAACATAATACCACAAGAAACAAATAGAGAATTTCTCGAAGACATGTATAGCTCTCACTTCTTGAAAAAAAATAAAACAAAACTATCAATTTAATGATTAATTGAGATGAACATTGAGGATGATTACAATCATTATCCAAAGATACAATACCTCACAAGAAACAGACACAAACAATTTCTACAAGGCAAATATTTGAATCATTTGATCAGAAGATGTCAAATCTATGGGTTAACCAAATGGAGTTTTTAAAAAGTTCCATCACAATATCTGGTCCAAGAGACCATATTTTAAAAGCTAGAAAAAGCAATTTATGGAATGTATCCTCTTTCATCCTTTGCTTTCCATATACTCAGGTGCAAATATTATATATTGGCAATTAACATAATTCCCTTTGAATGTCATTCTTCAGTTATCCTGGTGTGTCAAACAGGATAAAAGTAACATGGGAAACCTAGCTACATTCGAAAAGACAACGAACTAAGATGTTAGCCCGATATTGCAACATCATTCAATGAGGTAACTTAACAATCATATCAATGTAATAGAATGTATCATTGTTGTCCAGAATAACAACTAAAAACAGATGTTCTGTAATTACTAAATAACAGTTAGAAAAGTGGGATACACATGTATCCTAATCCCCAACATCGACACACACATAAAAAGGATTCTGTTATGGATTACTGTAATTTATGTCACCTACATTAGTCAGCAATATTCTAACTATCACTTAGAATATTAGTTTCATCTCATTCATGTGCACCTATACCATAAATGTAAAGACAAATTACCTGTGAGCTCTGCACTTCTGCTTTGAATTTGGACAGGCTGGACTCTTGGAGCATTTCAGTCTTTAAAAAAAAAAAAAAAGCAGTATCTTAGATTCTAAGAGAGTAGTAAACTTCACAAAGGAGCCAAATAAAGAACAATATAAACATGGGTTTCACCCTTTGCATCTCTGCTAATGATTCTGCTACATTTTCTAGACTGTCATTCAAAACTTCAGTTATGGCAGCAGTTATCGCCTCAGCCTGCTTTGTGGGCAATCCTTGCCCCTCAAGTTTCCTAACCTAGAAAGCAGAAAACGATTACCAATGACCAAACCACTCATAACAGCTTAACATATTGAATCGCTCTTAAAATTGCAAATTTACAAATAGTTAGAAAATAAAATAAGTGAACAAAAACGCCATGAAAAGAGAGAAAAATAAAAATTGGTAAGAAGGTTAACGTAAATTACAAGGGCTAATGTATCAACGAGGAATAACCGCTGTCCATTTGATTTCACCAATTGGGAAAATGATCTGAGACTTGAGTTGGAAGAGAACGACTTTGAAGCCCCAAAGCTCGAAAATTGTGTTATGGGCATAGCAATCCCCGACCTCGTTCCCAATTGTGCCAATCGCTTGCAAGCCGCGGCGGCGGCCATTACAATTTCCTCAAAAATAAGAAATTGAAAGCGAAGAGGAATATTCGAGCCCTAAATGTGCACTAATCCCAATTCGGATATAGAAACCTTGTTTTCAGCCACTATTCAAACAAAGAAGAAACAGAATCCAAGGACGGAAAATTAATCAACACGACAGAAGCCAAGAAAGCAGAAGAATTTTTACAAGATTTGATTTTGATTCCTCACAAATCAATCCAGTTTCTGGAAACCAAACAAGATGAGAAGGAAAGGCATAGAGGCAGAAAAAGAGAGATTTTCATGGAGTTACCTGAATGTGAAAAGGACAAGGAAATACAGATAAGGGAAGGAGTAATCGGTACTTTTGAATCGGTTGGAACTTAAAAAGGAAATAGATTCGCGGTTGCTTCCAAGTACATGGCTCTACGATGGCAGACCTATTTTGAATCGAAACGATGGTGTACTATTTCTCACGGCAATTTTTCCTAGGTTTCTTCACGTGCAATTTCCATCCATTCCTTTCAAGTAAAATACTTAACTTTAATAAGTTGATCAAATAAATTATTTTCTATAGATACGGAAATAAGGAAGTTGATCAAATAAGTTGCTTCTAAGTATGAATGAATGAAATAGATACGTAATAAATAGAGAAAACTAAGGCTGCATATGCTTCGGATCGGATATAGTCTAAAATTCTATTCGATCCACACTGTACTCATCGGATCGGATCGGATACGATATTCACAATTTTTAGACCGGATCCGATCCGTAAGAGATATAAGGTATATTCGCATAATTAAAAAAAATGTTTTCAAATTTCATTTGGTTATTTTTACAAAAAAAAAAAATCATTTTTCACCTGTTTAAGCATATTTAAATCTAAAATATTATCTATAAAAGTTTTTTTGAATAAAAAAAAAAAAATAACACAAGATTTAAGTTTAATTATTCTAAGACAAAGTACAACATAAAAAATAAAAACAAGATATCATAAAATTCATAAAACAACACACTAAAATTTATATCACATTAGAGTTTATTTTCTTAAACTATGCTATTTAAATGTGATGTGCGGATATGCGGATTTGCGGATCAGATCCGCGAATATCACTGCCAAATCCACAATCCGATCCTATCATAGTGCGGATCGGATAATATTCGCAAAATTCGGATCGGATGCGGATAATTACCAGGATATGCGGATATTATCCGATCCATGTGCAGCCCTAGAGAAAACTATCCATTCTATCCAATGAAGTTTAAAATGCTTACAAATCTATTATGAATAAAATTTAATTAATATACTGTCTAGTTTTATACGTTACAATAATAAAAAAAGGAAAGTCTAGGGACTAGCAACTTTATTAAATTCTGACCAGCATATAATTAACAGAAAAAAAAGTGAGTAATCCTATACTATTAGATGAAATCTCACACCATTAAAAATATTATTGATAGTTATAAATCACAAAAGTTACTGACCCCTAGCATTTCTCTAATAAAAATAATTACTTTTCACATTGATACTAAAAAAATACTTTATATTATCAGTATATTAAAATTAAATTTTTATAAATAAACAAAATTAATTTTATATCCATTAAAAATGTTTAAATTTAAATATATCTAAATTTAACCACTCATCCAATTCAATCTAAACCAAAAATTAATTAAAATTGCGCTAAATCATATTTTAATTGATTCTATTTTTAACAAAACAATGATTAGATTAAATTTTTGATCTATTTATTAAACAGTTATGCTACACATACAAGTCTTTTTAACTTACAAGTCTTACAAGTTGGGCCAAACCCAACAGAAGCTACGCTCACCCACAAAAGCGTGTTAACACGCGCATCACGTTTCCAAAGCACTCCTTCACCATTATGAACGACTCTTCTTTTTCTTCCTCAATGAAAACCACAACTGTCATTTTTTCTTCGTGTTTCTCTTACTCCTCCTCTTCTTCCTTCTTCTTCTCCTTCTTTTTTGTGTTTCTCCTCCTTTTTTTCGCGTGTTTCATCTTCATCGTCGTATTTCTCCTCCTTCTTCTTTTGATTTTGTAACATTATGTATTTTTTTTCTTCTTGGTTTGATTTTTTCTTCCCAAAAAAAATTATGAGAATATGAAATAAGAAGATGAAGAAGAAGAAAAAACAGCAGAAAATGAGGAGGAGGAAGAGGAAGAGGAAGAGAAGGAGGAAAAGTTCTGAATTATGCAGAACTTATCAGAATAACAATACACCCAAATATCTTCGTTTTACACCTAAATATCTTTGTATTACATCCAAATTTGCTGCAAATACAGAAATGAGTTATGCTACATGTACACTAAAATCAACCACCAAAGTCAGACACCAGTATAAAATACATACTGAAATACAAATATACATTGAAAATAAATTAAACCACACATATATTTATACACAAATACATTGGTGGATGATTTTAGTGGCTGATTTTAGTGTACAAATAGTATTTTTGTACAGAAAAATATTTTCTCTAAAGCTGCATTTTTTTCTTCTTCTTTTCCTTATTTCTTTCTTTCTTTTAATTAAATGAATGTAAGTTCATCCTCTTCCAAGTAATTTTGCAACATTATGTGTTTCTTCTTCTTTGTTTGGTTTTTTTATTTTTATTCTTGTTAAGAGAGTAAAACAAGAAGAAACTTGAGAAGGTAAAACAAAAAAGAAAAGATGAATAAGAAAAAAAAGAAGAAGATGATGGTGATGATGATAAAAAAAAAAAGAACCAGCAGAAGATGAGAAGGAGGAGGAAGAAGAAGGGTTATGAATTATGCAGAACTTATCAGAATAAAAATACACCCAAAATTTCTTAAAATACATCCAAATATCTTCGTTTTACACCCAAATTTGCTACAAATACAGAAATGAGTTATGCTACATGTACACTAAAATCAGCCATCAAAGTCAGCCACTAGTATAAAATACATACTGAAATACAAATATACATTGAAAATAAATTAAATAAACCACCATGTATTTATACACAAATATATTGGTGGATGATTTTAGTGGCTAATTTTAGTGTACAAATAACATTTTTGTACAGAAAAATATTTCCTCTAAAGCTTCATTTTTTCTATTCTTCTTCTTTTCCTTATTTCTCTCTTTCTTTTAGTTAAATGAATGTAAGTTCATCATCTTCCAAGTAATTTTGCAACATTATGTGTTTCTTCTTCTTCTTTGTTTGATTTTTTTATTTTTATTCTTGTTAAGAGAGTAAAACAAAAAGAAACTTGAGAAGGTAAAACAAAAAGAAAAAGATGAATAAGAAAAAAAAAGAAGAAGATGGTGATGATGATAAAAAAAAAAAAAGAACCAGAAGAAGATGAGGAGGAGGAGGAAGAAGAGTTCTGAATTATGCAGAACTTATCAAAATAAAAAATACACCCAAAATTCCTTAAAATACACCCAAATATCTTCGTGTTACACCCAAATATCTTCATTTTATACCCAAAAGTTGCTGCAAATACAGAAATGAGTTATGCTATGTGTACACTAAAATCAACCACCAAAGTCAGTCACCAGTATAAAATACGTACTGAAATACAAATATACATTGAAAATAAATTAAACCACACATGTATTTATACACAAATACATTGGTGGCTGATTTTAGTGACTGATTTTAGTGTACAAGTAGCATTTTTGTACAGAAAAATATTTCCTCTAAAGTTGTATTTTTTTTCTTCTTCTTCTTTTGCTTATTTCTTTCTTTCTTTTAGTTAAATGAATGTAAGTTCGTCATCTTCCAAGTAATTTTGCAGCATTATGTGTTTCTTCTTCTTCTTTATTTGATATTTTTGTTTTTATTCTTGTTAAGAGAGTAAAATAAGAAGAAACTTGAGAAGGTAAAATAAAAAGGAAAAGATGAATAAGAAAAAAAAAAGAAGATGGTGATGATGATGAAAAAAAAGAACCAGCAGAAGATGAGGAGGAGGGAGAAGAAGAGTTCTAAATTATGCAGAACTTATCAGAATAAAAATACATCCAAAATTCTTTAAAATACACCCAAATATCTTTATTTTACACCCAAATTTGCTGCAAATACAGAAATGAGTTATGCTACGTGTACACTAAAATTAGCCACCAAAGTCAGCCACCAGTATAAAATACATACTGGAATACAAATATACATTGAAAATAAATTAAACCACACATGTATTTATATACAAATACATTGGTGGCTGATTTTAGTGTACAAATCATATTTTTGTACAAAAAAATATTTTCTCTAATACTACATTTTTTCTTCTGAATTGAACCACACCTCAGGCACTTGATTGAATTCAAAACAATAAAAGGAGGAGAAGACTTGTAAAGACTTGTATGAGAAAAACGCTTGCTTGTATGTGGAGAACAAAACTGCTCATCAATATCATAGAGGGGCTGCAAAATACACCCAAAATACACCACATTAAAACAAGCATAAACTATAGAATGTAAATAAAACTATAAAATCATCATAAAAAATAACAAAAATCAGATTCATGAATCATCATTAAATAGAAACAAACAATTCACCCTCGATGAGATGAAAAGTCATAAACTGTAAATACACCCAAACTTTCCTAAAATACACTCAAATATTCCTAATTTACACCCGAACGTCTGATATAAAATGCAAAAAATTCATCGAACTAGTACATTAGATTCAATTCAAACAAGAAACAATGAACAACAAATTTCATAAGTAAAGTCCACGCATTATTCAGTTACACAATCATAAACTACTAACTGGATTCAAATTCAGATTCAATTATTAACTAGAATTAAACCACACCTCAGAAACTTTATTGGATTCAAATTCAAAATTTACTTCGCTCTGGTTCAGCTGACAATCTGAAGTTGAATCATCCATTATCTTCAAAACGATTTCAAAGCTTGATTTTAGAAACAATGGAAAACGAGAAAATCAAAGAAAGAGAACAGAGAGAGAAATTTACGTAAACGGCGAAGGAGAAAACAAAGAGAAATGCACAAAAGAGATCGAAAAAAAAAGGCAAGAAAATGCAGAAGAAATTCGAAAAAGAAAACGAAACCCTTTCGAAAAAAGAAGTTATATATTCACACGTTGATTGATTGAAAAATTTGTTAAGAAGGCGCGTGAAACATACGTTCTATAAGAAGCACGTTTTAGGGATACGAGATATTAAGAACTTGTAAGACTTGTATAATGAAGAGGCTTGGATGTGGAGATTAATTGTTTCTTAAAACCGCTCACATAGCCGTGGCAGGCATCGGACAATTTGTTGGATAAATAGTATTCAACTATTCATGACCTTCACCAATTTAAATATTTGATCCCCAAATAAATTAATGAAAAGTTAGTCACTAAAATATATTTTACTATTTCTACATGCTACTCTTTTAATTTTTAAAGACTAGATTGCATTAAAATATCTTCTCATTTCTTTTGTATCCTTCTTTATACGTATTAAGTAGTTTCCAATTCCCCATATTATGTACTTGCTCCACTGTCAAACAAGGAATAAAAGAGAGGGTGGAGGGGTGATCAGAAATGACACAGAATGCTATTATATACAGGATAGTAGGAATCTAATTCAAGTTGGTCCAAGATCTTTTGTGTGGCCCAAAGATAAGAAGAATGACCGTCAATAAGATCTGTCACATCAACCTGCCAAATCCAAATAAAAGCTATTTTAGCAGAAACATCCAAATCCAATGAACTAAGAGAGCAGCTGCCACTAATTGAATAAGAATTAAGACATCAACTTGCAAGCATAGGCATTAGGCAGGAAGGTAAAATAAAAATCTCACATTTTGGATACCAGGAATATCAACTGGTTGGATTCCAGCTAATCCTTGAGAAAGCAGACTGCATAAAATCAAAAAGTAGATTACTCTCAACCTCTCTCTCCATTAAAAACAAGCAACCATGTACTAATATTCTAATCATGCACTAAAATTAGCAAAAGAAAAACAAATAAATTAGCAAGGCTGTTACACTAAAAATGAAAATAAGCAATGCTGATCATAGTGCATTCCTTAATCTGAAGTGAGTTTAGAAAGCATTATTTGGTCAATATATTAATTTGATGTACCTGGCACGGAAAGCAACTCCAAGCATCCAGTCATTCCTTGAATAAGCATTTACAAATCTTCCTGATACCATCTACAGAATACCATGATCTCAGAAAAAGACTATATTTACATCATAAAGTTTTGGATGAGACTATTACTACAAAAATTCACCTCTCTAGCTGCTTCCCAGTTCTCATCCTTGATTGGAATGGGTGCTCCAAGAAGAACAACTCTTTCTACTAGTTCAGCTGGCAATCAAAAGGAGAAGCACCTTTAAATCATTGAGCATGGTACCCACACAACGAAATCGTATGTAAATACTAAGGATACTGATAAGTAGTTGATATGGTTAACAGACAAGTAAGGGAAAATAACATCAGACAAGCAAAAGAAGAGTGGAAATATCTACCACTGTGTTCTGTTTCAGCCAAGCACTCTAGACATTTGTAAATAACTCTGGCCCCAAGTGAGTAACCTACAAGTGTCACAGGCCTAAAACTCACAGATCAACAATATTATACATTCAACAGTTTTCTCGGAGCTGAATTAAGACAAACTTTGAATTAAGCTAATACCTATTTCCCTGCAATCCTCCCAACAACACTTCAGCAAGCAACTTTCCAGCCTTGTCTGATCTGAAAATTATGAAATATATTAGAAATCTCTGTGCCCAAAATAACTATGGTAAGAACCCTCAAAGTTAAACTAATTCAAATTAGTCTAAGGTGAAGTTTATTATATATTATCACAGCTCAGTAACATTCAACGACATCACTGTGTAGTCTCCAGTAAAAGTTCAACTCTACTTGCAATCAAGAACTAAAATTTAACCTGTCAATAGCGATTGTCCACGTGCTGTCTATGAAATCAGTTGCTGCAAGTAAGGTAGCTGGCCAAGCCAATGCAGTTAAAAGTGCACTCATAACAGTCATCATTGCACCTTGCTTCATCAGCTCCATCGCAATTCCTAATGCAAATAAGAGTAATATTGAGATCATCCATAACTACACCTGAATATGATACGAACTAAAATTGTACTAGAAGCCTGAACTCAAACCAATTACTTGAAGTAAGCCAATCCTGAATCGCAGTGCTCACGGCAATTAGATTCTTGGACTCCCACTGCAGTGCATACCTAGCTTTCCACAAGGGCATATGAATTGTAACTTGTTATGGTAGGATCATCAGTCATTAGTGTATTATTAACACTACCATTTTTAAAATAAGGAGAAGCTGAAGCAACACAAGGTAGATATTGTATAATAAGATAATTTTCCATCAACACCTATCAACATAAAGCACTTTTCAAGCTGAAACTACCTTCCATGGCCAATGAAAATTGTATTCAAGGAAAATATTAAATTACATCAACTTTTTTACCTAAATAATTATAAAAACAATGGCATTAGGAGACATTAAAATGGCAAAGGTATGTACCTCTCCAGGTTGTCATTTAATCCATCCCATGGCCTTATAAAATCCTCCTCCTCAAAAACAAATCCAGAGATCAGGATCTCAACCCCTAGCCTCTGCATGGAGAAGTTGAACAAGAATTTATTATGAAATGATAAACTAAACTAAAAAGTTGAAATTGGAAAGGAAAAAAAAAGGGAAAAAAGAGCAGTCAAAGTTGATGCAAGCATGGTCTTGCATAAACACCTACAAAAATCTTTAGTTTAGGAAAAACATCACTGGAAAGTAGGAAACTGAAATCAATAAAAACTTACACCTTGGTTATGGGTTTCTCCTATAGCTTTAAATTCAAACCCATCCACACTCCCAACTCTCCTAGCCATTTTGGTTCCAGTAAGTCCAGCTCCAGCAGCTAGCAAAACAAAGAGATACATTTAAAATTTTCATCACCTAAGTGATGTACATCACATCATAGAGAAATACAAATAACTTAGTATCCCATAGACGATATCTGTGTCATCACAATAGATGCACATTAAAAACTTTGGTAAAATGAAGGTCAACAGTTCAAATGAACTGTTTTCAGGATAATACAGTACAGGAGGTATTAATGACCATGCACTACTCCACTAGACAGTTCTAAATTTAAATCGAATTCCCATATATCCCTTGTAACACCTTTTCTGAAAAAAGGCGAATTAAAGAGTTACCTTCGCAGCTTGACTGGAAATTATTAACCTATCTAGTTTAAGCAATTACTGTAATCATGCCAATCAATAAACTGTACAAAAAAATTCAATACATTTTTATCAGCTCGCAACCAAAAACTACCCTATATTGAATACAACAGATCTCTAAGGCTGCATGAACACAAGCATATTAATAGTGACCTGGTGTCATGGTGTACATGAAAAATATCTTTATACAACAGAGAAAATACTTAAAAGGGACTAACTTAATTTCTATTTATAGCATAGATGTATTAGCATAGCACAAAAAAGAAAGTAAACCCAATCAAATATAGGAAAATATATACCTCCAAATGATGCAGCAACAGCAACAGAACCAGCAACAGTTCCAGCAGCACTAGCAGCTGCAGCAAATCCACCAGCTCCAATTATAGGGATCAAAGTACCCAAAGTTGGAGCCATAGCACCAAGTCCTGCAGCAATTGCTGGGGCAGCTAATCCTACTCATGAATAAAAAAAAGGGAAAAGAATAAAATCCACAAGAAAATTGACTCATTCTGAAATCATATACTCATGGACATAGAAAAGACTTTAAGGTGTTCATACCACCGGTAATAGCCATTAAGGCTCCCCCTGTTATTGCAGCTGCACCTATAATACCACCTCGCTTCCATTTAGCCCATTTGCTTTCCTTTGATTGAGATTCCTCTTTATTTGATTCTTGCTCTTTAATTAAAGCCATTGCAGAACTGGCAACTATAGTCTCAATGGCTTCCTGCAAAAGTTAACATTTCAATGAAAATTTTCAGGAAACTTACTGCATTTCTATATAAAATTAAGCTCAATATGCAACTTAGACATCTAGGATGAATGCACAGTCAATGTTGCCAACCAAAACCTTTTCTTACTCTGATCTCTTGTGCAAACAGTATAAATACCATGATCACTTCAACTTATAACAAGCTGTTGTCCAAACACATAAAGCAACATTTAATATATTCATTTTACAAACCATTTTTTTCCACTGGATATCAAGCCAAGTTGTGAGCAAGCGAAGAGCCACACGTTGTCGAGCATCATAACCCCTTCTTCTACGAGTATATTTCTTGTTTCCTTCACCTAAATCTGACAAGCAAGCAGCGAGCAGTTCATAGAGAACTGTTATTTTCCTTTGATAGCTGAGCATTGTTACCTCTTCAATTGGACTTTCATCAATTTTGCTAATAGTAGATCCCTGAGGTGGGTTTTTACAATCAAAATAAGGTGTTTCAGGCATGTGCGGAGTTTCGAAATGCATATCTTCCTTCTCAGACTCTGATGGAGCTTCTGAATTTGAAAACTTTTCACGACATTGGTGCTCGTATTCGCGGATCTTCTCTCTTTTAGACGCTGAAGACTCTTGAATTTTTTCCAGGGTACATGCCATTGCATCAACAGCTTCTGACAAAGCAAGTTCTTGATCTGACCTTTGAGAATCATCATCAAAATCTGCTGATAATAATCTCAAGAACTGTGACATACATGAATTTTCTTTTAGTCATACAATGGGGAAAAAGGATATCATTAGAAATTGAATACATGAATGAGGAGTTAATATCAGCCACTACTTGTATTTGTATTAATTAATCAGTAACTTGTAGTTTAAGTTACCGAGTTAGTTAGTGTGTTAATAGTTAGTTACACTAGTTGGTTAGCATGTTAGTTATACTCTGCTAATGTAGCCAGTATATAAAGACACACAATGAGATCAATACAATCACTCTCTCATTTCTCTGCTCTCTATCTCACGTAACAGTTAAGAACGAAAGGAATTGTGCCTTGCAGCAACAAAATCCAGACAGAAAGAAGTGGAGCCATTAACATTATTGTCAATCCATCCCATTGTCATGCTAGTTTTGGTTAGTCTGCCACAAATGTTTTCAGCTTTTTTCCAGCTGTCTAGCCCCCCCCCCCCCCCCCTCTCCTCCTCCTCTTTTTCAAAAAAAAAAAAAAACCCACCCTATATTCTATATATTTCTGAAAAGTTATTTCTATGACATGACAACCATGAACGATGTTGTGCTGCTGATGCGGTATTCATGAGTAAGAGGAACATCAGGTTCACACATCTATAAACAAAATTGAGTGTTAAAAAGAACAAAGGAGAATGACATGAAGATGTAGACCTATCAGATTGATATAAAAAAGAATGAAGGATATATGCATAGTAAGTTCAACACAGACACAGGGCAAGTTAAGGCATGTTTGGTGAATTGTTCATAATGAGCATCTACGAGTGAGGCTAAAGATTAAAGAATGCACTTACGGGTCCCACATGACGCGAAGCAGAAGAAGAGCCAGCAGTTTCCTCAAGTCCAGACCAAGCCCCAGAATCAATATCTAGATACCTGCATCACAACACACTGAAGGAAATGGAGGAATATGATGGACTCAAAGTGAATTGTGAATTGGAAGGGAAAAGGAAATACTTGAAAACGGGGTGGAGGAGACCGGAGGAGTGGTGGACCCAAAGGTGGGGATCCTCGGAAACTGCGGCAGAGTCGCTGGTGGAGGGTTGATCGTCGTCGGAATAGAAATGCAAACCAAGGGGGTGGGTCTGGTGAAGGTGGGCCTGGTGAAGGGCAAGCCCGAAGAGGGCTCCTGCAGCGTACTTCTGCGTCGGCGACAGATACGACGTCGTCGCAGCCGCCATCGATCAATCAACCTCTCTTCTCTCTCTCTCTCTCTCTCTCTCTCTCTCTCGAATTTCGGTGTCCGTGTGTTTTCCGTTGACCGAACGAACCCTTTCTTATCTGACTCTGCCTTCTGCTTTCAACTTTCTTCTCATGGGACTGTGACCAGTCGCCACCCTCACGCGTCACGGTCTTTGTTGTCTATATCCTAAACAACGTGTCTCTACTTCTCTTTAGTTCTCTACGATGTACGATCTCTGCAATTCCTTTTTTTTTTTTTTTCCCACTTAGTATATTATTATGAAAAAGTATAGGTACATAATAAAAATATTAAATAATGTGAATAATAGATATTTGAGATGGTCAATTTATTAATTGTGCAGATAGTTATTCTAATATTAAAATTTAGGTGGATAATTTAAGAATGTAGTATATTTTTATTTTATTGAACTAATTTTAGAGTCTATTATTTATATTGTTCACAAAAGTCCTATTACTATAGAAATGGTAGGAAAAATTGTTATTTTTTTATCAGTTACCAAGGTTTAAATATATGAATTAAAAATATATTGTTAAATTATTAAACTTAAAAAATTAAATTAATAACTAAAAGTGATAGTAAAAAATAATAAATTTTGTTAGTATTTTTCATATAATTATTCTCCACATACAAGCTATTTTACCGTACAAAGCATTTCTCTAAATCACTCTCAGGCGCAAGTTTTACGCACGTATATTTTACGCGCCTCTTAATTTAACAGATTTCAATCAAAGCGTGTACCTTATTTTTCGTGCCGTTACTGCACGTTCTTATTCTCTTTCGTTATCATTGTCACCAACACCACCTGCTCCTCCTCCTCTTCTTCCTCCTTCTTTTTTTATTGAAATTTCTTCTCCTCCTTTCTTTTCTTCCTTCTCCTCCTTATCTCGTTGTTGAAGATAATGAATAATTCAAGTTCAGATTATCAATTGAACCAAAATGAAATTAATTATTATTTTGAATCCAATCAAGTAGTTGAAGTGTGGTTCGATTCTAGTAAATTTTTTTTTAGTGGATTATGATTCTGTAGGTGAATAATGTTTCATCGTTGATGGTTTGAATTGAATATAATGTAAAAGTTTTGCATTAAAGAAAATATTTTTCTGTATTTACAGCAAATTTGGGTGTAACACGAAGATATTTGGGTGTATATATATTGTTAAATTATTAAACTTAAAAAATTAAATTAATGACTAAAAGTGATAGTAAAAAATAATAAATTTTGCTAGTATTTTTCATATAATTATTCTCCACATACAAGCTATTTTACCATACAAGTCATTTCTCTAAATCACTCCCAGGCGCAAGTTTTACGCACGTACATTTCACGCGCCTCTTAATTTAACAGATTTCAATCAAAGCGTGTACCTTATTTTTCGTGCCGTTACTGCACGTTCTTCTTCTCTTTCGTTATCATTGTCACCAACACCACCTGCTCCTCCTCCTCTTCTTCCTCCTTTTTTTTTCATTGGAATTTCTTCTCCTCCTTTCTTTTCTTCCTTCTCCTCCTTATCTCGTTGTTGAAGATAATGAATAATTCAAGTTCAGATTATCAATTGAACCAAAATGAAATTAATTATTGTTTTGAATCCAATCAAGTAGTTGAAGTGTGGTTCGATTCTAGTAAATTTTTTTTAGTAGATTATGATTCTGTAGGTGAATAATGTTTCATCGTTGATGGTTTGAATTGAATATAATGTAAAAGTTTTGCATTAAAGAAAATATTTTTCTGTATTTACAGCAAATTTGGGTGTAACACGAAGATATTTGAGTGTATTCTTTAAGAATTTTTGGTGTATGTGTGCTGATAAATTCTGCATAATTCAAAACTTTTCTTCTCCCTCCTCCTCATCTTCTGCTTCTTCTTCTTCTTCTTTTTCATCATCATCATCATCATCATCTTTTTTTTTCTTGTTTTATCTTCTCAAGTTTCTTCTTGTTTTACTCTTTTAACAAGAATAAAAAAAATCAAACAAAGAAGAAGAAGAAATACAAGATGGTACAAAATTACTTGAAAGACGATGAACTTACATTCATTCAACTAAAAGAAAGAAAGAAATAAGAAAGAAGAAGAAAAATGCACCATTAGAGGAAACACTTTTATGTATTTGCAGCAAATTTGGGTGTAACACAAATATATTTGAGTGTATTCTTTAAGAATTTTTGGTGTATGTGTGCTGATAAATTCTGCATAATTCAAAACTCTTCTTCTCCCTCCTCCTCATCTTCTGTTGCTGCTTCTTCTTTTTTTCATCATCATCACCATTTTCTTCTACTTTTTGTCTTATTCATCTTCTTCTTTTTGTTTTATCTTCTCAAGTTTCTTTTTGTTTTATTCTCTCGCCAACACCGCCTCCTCCTCTTCTTCCTCCTTCTTTTTTATTAGAATTTCTTCTCCTCCTTCCTTTTTCTCCTTCTCCATCATCAGCTATCTTGTTGTTGAAGATAATGAATAATTCAAATTCAGATTGTGAATTGAACCAGAACAAAATTGATTATTTTGAATCCAATCAAGTGGCCGAGGTGTGGTTAGATTCTGGTTAATATTTTCATTAGTAGTTTATGATTCTGTAGGTGAATAATATTTTTGTTTGTGAAAATTGTTGTTCATCGTTGATGGTTTGAATTGAATGTAATGTAAAAGTTCTGTATTGAAGAAAACATTTTTCTGTATTTGGGTGTAACACGAAGATATTTGGGTGTATTCTTTAAGAATTTTTGGTGTATGTGTGCTGATAAGTTCTGCATAATTGAAAACTCTTTTTCTCCCTCCTCCGCATATTCTGCTGCTTTTTTTTATTTTTCATCATTATCATCATCTTCTTTTTTTTCTTATTCATATTTTTTTTCTTGTTTTATCTTCTCAAATTTTTTTTTATTTTACTCTTTTAATAAGAATAAAAACAAAAAAATCAAACAAAGAAGAAGAAGTAACACATAATGGTACAAAATTACTTGAAATAGGATGAACTTACATTCGTTCAACTAAAAGAAAGAAAGAAATAAAGAAAAAAAGAAGAAGAAGAAAAAATGCAGCGCTGCTAGCATTAGAGGAAATACTTTGGGTGTAACACGAAGATATTTGGGTGTATTCTTTAAGAATTTTTTGTGTATGTGTGATGATAAGTTCTGCATAATTCAAAACTCTTCCTTTTTCTCCTCCTCATCTTCTGCTACTTCTTCTTCTTCTTCATCTTCTTATTTCATATTTTCATAATTCTTCTTGGGAGGAAAAAATCAAACAAAGAAGAAAAAAAATACATAATGTTGCAAAATCAATAGAAAGAGAAAGAGAAAAAATACAGCAACAATAAAAGTAATAAAAAAACGACGATAAAGATGAAACACGCGAAGAAAAAGGAGGAGAAACGCAAAGAAGAAGGAGAAGAAGAAGGAAGAGGAGGAGGAGGAGGAACGCGAAGCGCGCTATGAAAACCGTTGAGTGGCGCGCGTGTCAACACGCTCGTATGGGTGAGCGTCTTTTTGGTTGGATTTGGCTCAACTTGTATGTGTAGCACTTATCTTTTTCATATTACTATTATCTAAACTCTTAGTAGCGTTTGTTTTCACATAGTTATTAAATTCGGTCCGATCCAATCGGTTGGATAAAAAACTCTGTCATCCGGTCACTAATTTAGATTGAATATGTCGTTGTTGCACAGTATATAGATTTGAAATTTTGCACTAGCATTTTATGTTGCATTGCTCAAAGGCCTATTTATTTACTTATTTATTCATTACAATAGAAAACCTTAAATAAATCATGAGCTCTGATCTCTCTCTCATCAACACTGAGAAACGGTCACCGAAAAAAGAAGATTTGGTGGCTAGAAGCACTAAAAAAGTCAAAATGAATAGCAATAAAAGGAAAGATGAAGATATGGGAGAAAAAATTCATGGTCCTAAAGATGTAGACATGGATAAGGAAGAAAGTGAAAATATGAGAAAGACTACAAATGATACTGGTGAGATTCATAATCGATCCCCAAAAGTCTCATATAAAGACTGTTTGGTGGCTGATGGTTTGGACAACCTCAATCCGAAAGAAATTGTAGATTTGGTTACGGAGGATTATCTCTCAAACAAGGAGTTCATGGATCCTGTAGAGGACATATTGACTCCCTTCAATCTAAAACCAAAACTTGATGTGACTTTGGAAGAATACGACGAATGATGTAGGCCATGAAAACAGGCGCTCATATTAAAATCATTGGGCAAGAGAATCAGTCTAAAGGTGATGGAATGCTGGATTATTAAAAGATGGGCTAAAAAAGAGAGTGTACGCTATGGACTTGGCTTCCTGGTGCATTTTGCAAATCAGAATGAGTACAATCACACTCTGTTTGAGGGCCCGTGGATGATTGCTGATCATTATCTACTAATACAGAGATGGAGGTACCTTAAGTCCAACAAGTCGCAGTTTGGGTGAGAATCCCAAATTTACCCGCTGAATTGTATAACAAGCATTTCCTATAGAAGGTAGGAGGTATTAAGGACTAAGCTTAGGGTTGATGAATTAACTTCAATCCACTCAAGGGGAAAATTTTCCTGTATCTGCGTGGAAATTGACCTGTGGAAGAAGATGGTTCCATCATTTACTGCACTTGAGAAGGATTTTAGATTGGAGTATGAAGGACTCCACCAAATTTGTTTTGCTTGTGGGAGATATGGTCACAAGATGGATGTTTGCCCAAAAAAGATGGTAGAAAAAGCTGGAAGTAATACCTTTGTGCTGCCAATTGATAGCAACCAGGAGCAGAATAATGGTGGTGCCGCCGTACAAGATGGATAGCAACAAGACGACAAGGAGGCCCAAAAGGGAAAGAAAAGATTGAGGCAAAAAATTCAGAGAAAGATACCAGAAATCAATCTTCTGGAGGTGATTCAAATAATTTGAAAAATGTAATATTTGAAAAAGAATCCGAGGTCACAAATAAGAAAAGTTACTTTGGACCATGGATGGTGGTAAAAAAATTACAAAAAGGAAATAGACAAAAATTGGAGGATGCTCATAATTATCATAAAAGAAGAAATTACTCTTTTAGATTTGAAGTCCTTCGAGATATGAATCCAAGTGAGAAAAGTCAAGAAAATTATGATAAGCTTAACCAAATAGGTAGTCAACAGGGGGAGGAAAGAATTATGAAACATAACCATTAACATGCTACAAATGAAAAGAATGTTTTAAATTAGAGAATGGGGCCCAACAATAACAATGGCGGCAAGACTATTACGGGGAGGAAGAAGAGACGGTTAAAAAGAATATTACCAGTTAAAACCACATAGGAAGCACAAAGTAAGACAAAGAAACTACAGTTGCACGCAAAGAAAAAAATCAACAGAATCAAAAATCTGGAAAAAAGATGATGTCGGGCATCAAGATCATTAGGATCAATTTTATAGACTTGCTAAAGATTTCAGTGACCACCATCAAAAAGACATTCTGTCCTCTTTTAAAGACATCCAGAATATAAACTCACACCCTATGATATCGAAAAATCTGGAGGGGGCTCATAAGGATTAGGAATATGGGCACTTTAAGGAGAAACCGCTAGAAATAGAAAATTCTATTCAAGATGATGTTATGTTGGAAAATTATATTTCTATCCAAAGTGATAGTTTCCAAAATGGAAATGATAAAGGGTCAGCGATACCCAGCACTATGGAAGCATAGCGTGTTTTCAATTGGCTTGGAACCAGGGAGTTTTTTTTCTCTCTTGCTTCAGTTTCTTTATTTCTTATTTAATTATGTATATCATGAATATTATTATCTGGAACTGTAAAAGAGTCTCTTCTAAGAGGTTTACATCTATTATCTCCAATTTAAGGTTTAGATATAACACTAAATTCTATATTTTACTTGAAACCTATATTTCAGGCTCCAATGTAGAACCAGTTATTAAGTTGGGTTTTAACTCTCATTGCTTTAGTGACGCAAATGGTTTTACAGGGGGCGTATGGTGTTTATGGATGAAGGATATTGGACTGTCAAACCCATTATCATCCATAAATAGTTTATTCATTTGGAAGTGAGATGGGATAATATGGAACCTTGAAACTTCACGATCATTTACGAGAGCCCCCATGTAAGAATTAGAAAAGATCTTTGGAGATATTTAGAGACTTTAGCTAACAATATAGGTGGACCCTGGACTTTAGGGGATGATTTTAACTATATTCTCTCTTTATAGGATACAAGGGGTTCTTCTAATCTCTCTCAAGATACTCAATATTTTAAAAACTGTATTACTAAATGTGGTTTCACTACAACAAACAAGGCTTTTCGCAACGGTCAAAAATCGTTGCCGTATATTGAAAAACCGTTCCCTAAACTTTAGGCAATGCTTTGGCAACGATTTTTGACCTGTGGTATATGCGGCCGTTGCCAATGCTCAAAGGCAACGGTTTTTGACCTAAGGCAACGGTAACCAAAAAACTGTTGCCAAAGTTACTGGTATAGGCAACGATTTTGAACACAAATTTTAAACAACGGTTTCAAACCGTTACTCGAGAAGCAACGATTTTAGACCGTTCTTTTTCTTGATACAACGGTTTAAAACAGTACCTGAATTGGCAATGATTTTAAACTGTTGTAGTTTTGTTATCCACAACAGCAACAGTTTTAAAGCATTACCGTTGGTGTCATTTTTTGGTAACGATTTTTGTACTGTTGCCAATTTATAGTTGTCTAAGACAATGGTTTAAAACCGTTACCATTGGTTTTTTTGCAACGGTTTTAAAACCATTGCCATTTTATAGTCATCTAAGACAACGGTTTAAAAGCGTTACCGTTAGTTTTTTTGGCAACGATTTTAAAATCATTGCCATTTTATAGTCATCTAAGACAACGATTTTAAAGCGTTACCGTTGATGTTGTTTTTTGGCAAACGGTTTTAACACCGTTGTCCTTTGTAACTTTTGACAACGGTTTTTTGTAATATATAATTCTTTATTTACAATAGTAGTTTTCTCGTGAATAAAATTAATTTCATTTTTTTAATTATTTAAAGTCAATAAATAATCTAAACTATTTGAATAAAGTCACTAAAGAAAAATAATTGAACACTTTTCATCAAATTTGACTTACAAAGATTGTTGTAAGATCCACAATCACATTTAAAATACCACAATACTATCATGACAACCTCGAACTATATCATCTAATGTTGCAAAAAATATAACAAAGAAGAGTTGAAATAGCTAAGTAGCAAATAGATTTATCATCGTGTCCGATCCACAAGTTCATGACTTTTACTCTATAACACTTGCTCTTAAAAATTTGACCTTAATCAAGTTCGATTTTCCCTTCAACATAGTTTTCCTGTAAAAAAAGAAAAAAATCAAATATAAAACTACACATCTTTAATACTAATAATGTCTACTAAAAATGTTTGAGAGAGAGAGGAGAAACATATATATCATAACATTCTTCTATTTAGATACACAAAACAATTGAATTAGCATCAACATAATCAACCATTATTTAAGATATGATAACAATATAGAAACTTTAACAATAAATAATACCTCCTCATGTGCATCATTGTTCGGATTGCCTAAAGTGCTTCCTAGTTGAGCAGCTAACATCTCAAGGTCCACTCCTGAACTTTTTTGTTGCAACATCATCTTAACAAGCGATTTTAGTTCATCTACTTCTTTTTGCATCACATCAACTTTACCCTCTAATGATGCTTTCTCAACTGCATGTTGCTGCTTAAGGGTGACAATTTCTTCATTTTTTTTTCAACAAAGTTGGTGTGGTAACTCTTCCGTGACATCGCACTCTCCCTGCCTTCTCTTTCCCAAATATGGATTGAAAAGCTCTAATTGCTGATTCTTTAGACTTTTTATTCTCAGCTTGCAGATGTGCCTATATTAATGTGAAGAAAAATAATAATAACAAAAAAGAATAACGACACACTTGGACTCAAAACATATATCATTTGACAACATCAAATCAAATAATAGCAATTAAGAATAGTATCAGCATTGTTTAACTCAACTGCAAGCATAAAGATAACCACAAATGATGGACAAATTACCAAGACACAAGAAATCCATAACCTATTTTAATCAAATTAACTCCCAATACTTACAATAACATCCAAAGTGTCTTCATCCAATGATTTTCCCTTTGTGCTTTGGCGAGTCTCAACAAACATTTCTGCTTGAGTAGGTGGTTCATTATTTTCCTTAGAAGCAGCCTATAAGTCCAGTTCAACAAGCATTTATATAGAGTTAAAAATGCACGTATTCTTGCACCCCACATACACATACAAATGCACAAAGAATAAAAAATTGTACCAATCTTGCACGTATTCTTACAAAATTTATTGGTCCCTTTCGATGGCTAAATTTCTGTTGTGCCCTATTTTTCTTATTCTGCGTAAACATTTTCTACATAGCAAGAGACAAGTATTATCAAAAAATTATCATATTTCTCTCATAAATGTATATAACTCATAATTGCATAAACAGACTACAATAAGTTGCACATGTCTTACCTTAACTTTCTCAGTTCTCCAATAAGCAATCAACTTGCGAAAATGACTCTCAAGTATGCTTTTAGGACGATTTTTCAGCATTTCATTAACACATTTGTATGGCAGAAAATGATTTTGCTTGATTGTGGTCTTATACCGTCTCCAGTTGTCATTGATACAAGCAAGGACTATCCTCTTTCCTTCAGTTGGAGTAATGAACTTAGCCTATAAAACACAAATATTATTTGCTAGTAAGAATAAAATACATGTGTACATTTCCAAATAGTTTTTAAAAGAAACAATAATAATATTCTCACTTGAACATATTCCCAAATGGCTTCTTTATCTTTAATCCCTTCCAATTTGTGTAAATTAATGGACAAAAATCTGAATTCCTTGCCACTGTGCCCAAAAATTTGCTCAAGTTATTTACAGCTTCATCAGTAGGACCAATTGCCTCTTCTTCAATATCTAGAGTAATTTCTTCTCTATCTTCCAACTGTCTTACATGAATCTTCAAGCATTGTGTAGGACCTCGTGTTTTCTTCACTGTTGTCTCTATACAAAGAGCTCAGAATAAGGCCATCAGCATAATTGCTCAATAAAAACAAGGCATGAAATCAGCCGTTAACAAGGATAAAGCAGCACTAAACAGCAAACTCAACCCATATGAACTCACTAAAACCAAATCAGCACTAATAAAATAGCTCAGAATAAGGCCATCATCATCATCATTGCTCAATCAAAACAAGGCATGAAATCAGCCATTAACAAGGATAAAGCAGCACTAAACAGTAAAATCAACCCATATGAACTCACTAAAACCAAATCAGCACTAATAAAATAGCTCGGAATAAGGCCATCATCATCATCATTGCTCAATCAAAACAAGGCATGAAATCAGCCATTAACAAGGATAAAGCAGCACTAAACAGCAAAATCAACCCATATGAACTCACTAAAACCAAATCAGCACTTATAAAACAGCTCAGAATAAGGCCATCATCATCATTGCTCAATCAAAACAAGGCATGAAATCAACCATTAACAAGGATAAAGCAGCACTAAACAGTAAAATCAACCCATATGAACTCACTAAAACCAAATCAGCACTAATAAAATAGCTCAGAATAAGGCCATCATCATCATCATTGCTCAATCAAAATAAGGCATGAAATCAGCCATTAACAAGGATAAAGCAGCACTAAACAGCAAAATCAACCCATATGAACTCACTAAAACCAAATCAGCACTTATAAAACAACTCAGAATAAGGCCATCATCATCATTGCTCAATCAAAACAAGGCATGAAATCAGCCATTAACAAGGATAAAGCAGCACTAAACAGCAAAATCAACCCATATGAACTCACTAAAACCAAATCAGCACGATTAGCCTCTTCTATGGAAGAAGGTTTTTCCTTCATTCCCCTTCTCTTCCTTTCCCAGGTTACTGGATTGGAATTTAGAATAGCGGTTCCAGAGGAGCGTAGCCGATTAAGGAAAGCAGTCTACTCATGTAGTTAAGAAGTAACTCTTCAAGCATGGTAAGCAGGCACGTATGGAATGAAGGTAGGTCAATCACTCTTACTTTAACCCCCGTGCCCAGCATTGATCCCGGAGTATGGGCTGTTATCTCAAGGGCCTGGTTAGGCTCTTCTTGTTGGAGTATCCTCGCTCAGAGGCTAAAATGAATGGAATTCTCTCTTTTCTTTTGGGAGTGCCTGAAGAGACCTGCTTACTTGAAGGTACCATTCTTTTAGAATGGTGAAAGGGTTACCTACCCTATGATCCTACTTATCTTACAGAGGTTTACTACGAGCCATACCCAGCGGGATACATATTGCCCAAATTGAACCTAAAAGATGGGATGGGCGATCCATAAGATCATTTGGCGAGGTTCATCCCTCAGCGTGGGGATCTTTGTTTCCTTTAGAATGAAAGTCGCTATGAAGCCCCTACTACTTATACTGACTTTGTTTGATTAAATAAAAAGGCGAACCCCAACAAAACAAGTCGTATGGGGTAGGGTGCTTGTGGTAAGCTGCCTTGGATATGAGTATGAAGAATTCCTACAAAAAGGCAAAGTTCAATATTTGACGAAGGAAGATATATCTATCAATAGATAGGATTTAGTGTTCGATATAGGGGATAGGATCCATCTGCTCTTTTTCTCTCTCCATTTTTTTTAGCGTTATATCTGATCTGCTCTCTCTAAAAAAATGGGGATTTAGGATACATAGAAATCTAAGGGGTGTCTATTCTATTCCTCTTTAGAGTAGAGAAAAAAAAAAGATAGCTGAACGAGATATCTTTTTTCTATCTATCATTGATTCAATCTATGAATCAAGTCGAAAGACTTCTTTGGGTTCCCCGAAGCCCCGAATGGATTGTGGATCGTTTTTGCCAACGAAATGAACGCGGAGCCCGTTCCGAATGCTTCTCCAATCGGGAAGTTCTCGCGAAGAGAATAAGATGCTGCTCCCCCTCCCTCTGTCTTTTCTCGCTTTGCTAATCTTCCCTTCTAACGCGGGCCGGGCGGCGGCGGGCGCGGGAGGAAGAAACCTAAAAGCGTCTTCTCTCTCTTAGGTTTCCTTTTTTTTTCAGTGCAACACAGGCTTTTTGTCATCCCTGCAGCTTTCCAGATTTTGTATTGAACGTATGGCGTAGCTAGGATCTTCCAATCTTGAGCCTATCCTATGTTCAAACCAACCAAACCCAAAGCGGGCAAGAAGGAAGACAAAAACACAACTACCGGTCTTGGAGGTTGGGTGCGCTATGGGGTCTTGTGCGCCTAGTCTGCGATAATATGGGTATCGGTCTCGGTTCTGTCTTGGAGCTTCGTTCTTCGTCCTTTATCTTAGAAGAAGGAGCGTAGGTTGGTTGAGCACGAATAAGTGGTTGTCTCTTTCTTAAGAATATAGGAGTTCGTCTCTTTCGTTTTCGCTTTGGTGAAGTACTGTCCGAAACTTCCCCTAATATGGGCATCCCCAATCACATTCCACATCCCACTTCAAACTTATCGATTCCTCGGGTAGGGTAGCCCCCTCTAGAAAGGCATTCCAGCTTCAGAGGCAGGTGAGCGGGGTCAGGAAGGAGTTTGACTGCTGGGATGGGGTCGGATCCTACTCGAAGCACTCCACTCACTAAAACCAAATCAGCACTTATTAAACAGCTCATAATAAGGCCATCATTATCATTGCTCATGGTTCTAAATGGATTAAATCCATCGCTAGCTAGCCCTAATCTTATGTTACGAGATTCTTCAGCAAAATCGGGATGAAGCCTGTCAAAGTCTTTCCATGATTGGCCATCAGCTGGGTGTCTTAACTTTCCATCCTTTGAACGATGTTCATCGTGCCACCTTAATGATTCAGCTGTTTTTGAACACAGGAACAACTTCTTAAGCCTTGGAATCAAGGGAAAATGCCTCAAGACCTTTGCAGGCACATGTTTTTTCTTCAACTTATCAACTTCTATATCTACCTCAACATTTTTTATGTACCTGGAAGCTCCACAAATAGGACAAAATTCTTCATCTTCATATGTATCCCGGAACAGAACACAATCGTTGGGACAAGCATGAATTTTATTATAACCAAGTCCTAAATCTTTTACCATGGCCATGATTTTATTGAAAGAATCAGGAATATTCAAATGAGGAATCGCTTCTTTCAGTAATTCAAGTAGAGCAGTAAAGGATGCGTTGCTCCAACCATTAAGAGTCTTCAACAAATACAATCGGATAACGAATGATAATGTCGAAATTTTTTTACAGCCAGGATATAACTCTTGTTTTCCTTCTTCAAGCAAGTTATAAAACTTTTTTGCATCTTCGTTTGGCCCATCACCATCTTTATCTCCTTCAAGCACATGCCGAAACATCTCGTTTAGCAGCCCATGAATGTCGTCGACAAATCCTTCATGGACTTCACTCTCATCGGTTTCACTATCCATGCGACTTATCCTTTCGCCGTGATGAACCCACACAGTGTAACCTTTTTGAAATTCCTTACTTATTAAATGATCATAAACTTCATCCCTTCGCCCCCAACTAAAGTTATTACATATAGAACAAGGACAAAGAATTTCTTGTCCTTGTGGTCTACCTTTAGAAAAGGCAAAATCCAAAAATGAATTAACACCATGTTGGTAACCCTCAGTATGTCTTGGTAAACTAGTCCACCCTTTGTCCATTACTTTGTCAACTAAAATAAAAGACACGGACATATGTTTTAGACTAACTATAAGTGATTTTTTCAATCAAGAGCTCATTGCATCTAAAGAATTTCTAGAAGTCAACCACACATATTCAAAAGAGAACATCTCAACCAATCATGAGACTAACAATTTGTATCTAACAAACTATGCAAAGAAGCTTAAGCAATCAATTAATCAGTAAATATTCTTAACAATTAAATGTTCAAACAAATTTAAAAAGATAATATATTAAATAATTTACCTGTAGTGTAGCTCAATGTCTAAGGTAGTCGCAGCTACAGAGAGACCCGTTATTTGATTCTTTTTTCTGGTTTTAAAGAGACAAACTAAAACAGCAACAAAGAATAAAAATATAAGTAATTCATAACCAGATTTTTTTAACAAAAAATTCACTTTTAAAACCAATTTTTAGAAATCTTATTTTCAAAAGTGATAGATAACTAAAAAATCAAACAATAGAATTATCAAGTTTAGCAACACAGAAATCCAGAACACAATGCACTAACAAAACGTGCTCATCTTCAAATAGACAGCATCATCATATGTTTCTTCTACTACACTCTATCCCCAAGAAAAAATCTAAAACAATTAGTACAGTGATGAGTTTTGCTAACTAGAACTCAAATTAATAAACAATGCAAAAACAATTTTTGAATTTGAACAATGCACAAACGGCCAAATACAAATTTCCCTTTCTATCTTATTAGCTAAATAAAGCCTCAAAATAATTTTTGAACAATGCACAAACATCACCACTTTCCTTTCTTCTTCTTAAATCCAACAAAAATACCCAACAGCCAAAGCCCTAACTAAGCAACAGAAACTCAAAGAAGAACACTTACCACAGATGACAACCCGCAAACGGCCGATGCAGTGAAGCAGCAGCAGCAAAGAGACAACCCACATATGACAACCCTTTTTTTTTATTTTAAAGAGACAAACTACAACAGCAACAAAGAATAAAAATATAAGCAATTCATAACCATAACTGTAATACTAACGTTACTATCACTTTCATGCCTGAAATAAATTGATTTCTCAAAATAAGCAACAAACCGTTCAAAGTGAACGAAGTATATAAATAAATTACTCAGAGATGCAATGAATGATATATAAATGCATTTTTTGAAACTTTAAATAAACTGTTCTAACTAAGTGTAAACTGACAAAGACCAAATAATGGATAACTTTTCTTTAAATGAGAACAGCATTTTGAGATAACAAATTGCCAAATCAAAATTAGAATAGCACTGTACCAAAGAGTATTTCAATTGAAACTCTTCTCAAATGCCTTCTATAATTGAGGTCCAAAAAATTATTTTGTTAATATAATTTAGCCCACTTTTAAACTAAAGGACTTTTAATAAAGTATATTTAAGTTTGTTAATTGAAGGTCTTTTATATAAAATTTAGTTCTGATGAAGTTTCAGAACAGAACCCATGACCAAAATAAAAAAGAAAGGAGTTTTGTAACTTTTTTTACAAGAGTGGCAACTGGTTTATATTGTAGTGCACTTATGGATAGCAAGTAGCAACTAGCAAGCAATTACCAGGGTAGTTCAAAGAATAAAATGATAAATTTTATTCTCATTAAGCTAATTCAAATGAAAAAAAAATTATCTATTCCATCAAATATTTAAAACAACAAATATTTCTCCTGATTAATTGAGGCATGTAGGAAGAAGAGCATAATTTATGCTGATCTCTAAGTCAAATAGTTGGAATAAGCATGAAATTCCTCTGTTATCCCAGATGAAACCAACCAATATGAAAAGCAGTCCACAACTCACTGAAATAATAACATTATAAAATAAGGCTAAAATAAACAAAGCAGATAAATAAAATAAAAAATAAACAATTGAAAAACAGCGATATAGAAATTACTCTATAATCCTCAATAAAGAGTTATTGGGCATCCACCATAAAACACCTCAAAGAAAGCAGAGAAACAGAACCATAATGCCACCGAACACACTATTCGCAGATAATAAAAGTTTTGCTACCTTAAATAACAGACTGACTTAAGCCCCAGGTTCATTTCACAAGTTCGCAGTCCAAATTCAAACCAGAACAGAAACTCAGTCAACATTCAACACTCATCTTGCTCATGTTCACAAACATCACCACTTTCCACAGCCAACAAAAACACCCAACAGCCAATCAAACCCTAACTAAGCAACAAAAATCAGAGATGAAGACCACTTACCACAGATGACAAACCACAACCGGCAATGCAGCGAAGCAGCAGCAGCAGCGAAACACAATCCACAATCAGCCAAGACAATGAAGCAGAAATAGCGACGTAGAAAAAGAACAGGGGAGAAGCAAGGACACCGTGGAGAAGCAGTGAAGCCTCGGAGAGGGGAGAAGCAGCGACGCCACGGAGAGACTCAGCGACGCCGGGAAGAAAGAGGCAGCGACGATATCGGGAAGAATGCAGCGACAATGATGGTGCGACGATGGTGAGTGGCGATTTGGGGCTTCCTGGTGACTTGCGATGATGGTGAGATTTACGGCTTCATGGAGAGCTGCGGTGCGATGACTTTTCACATTCTGAGGCGTGGGTTAGGGTTCGGTACGGTGGAGGGAGGAAGCTCTTTGGTTTCGAAGAGAAGGAGGGCTTTCTTAGTCTTATTTGCTGTTATGTATTCATTCCTTTATTAATTAGGAAAAAATTAATAATCAATAATAGATATATAATATTTATTTTAAAATTATTTTAATTTTATTTTTTTATATTAATATTTATTATATATTTATAATAAAAATATATAATATTTATTATAAATTTATTTTAGCTATATGTGTTAAAAATATAATATTTTTTATATATTTATAATAATATATAATATTTATAATAAATTTATTTCAATTTTATTTTTTAAAATAATATTTGTTATTTATTTATAACAGTAGTTTTTGAGTATTTTATAAATTCATTATTTATAAAAAAATAGTTTCAATTTATATAATTATCTGAAATTATTTTTATTAGTATTGTTTAATTTGTCTAATTATTTAAATAATTTAGAAAATGGTTGTTTCATAAATAATTGTTGTAATGGTTGTAAAACCATTCTTTAAAATAGTCAAAGAGAACGGTTTTATTTGGTTACTATAGCATAATGAAAAAATGAACTTCAACAGCAACACTGTAAAAACCGTTTTCTAAGACCATCTAATGGAACGGTTTTAAAGTGTAGCATTTTGGCAACAGTTTTAATGCGTTTTCTTTGTGTAATTCTTTAAACAACGATAAAAAACCGTTGCTTAAAGCCAAATCATGGTAACGGTTATAAAACCGTTCTTTAAAATAGTCAAACAGAACGATTTTAATTTGTTGCTATAAATTGATGAAAAATTGAATTCAACAGTAACACTTTAAAAATCTGTTGTCTAAACCTATCTAAGAGAACGGTTTTAAGGCATTGCAAAATTTGGCGTTGCTAAAGGCCATATTTGTTGTAGTGATTTGAAGGACCTAGGTTTCTCAGGCCCTCTTTTCATTTGGCAAAGGAGAAGGATAAAAAGAAGACTTGATCATTGCTTGAGCAACCTAGACTTTTCTAACATATTTATTAATGTAGGGGTTAGACATCTACCTAAACTAAAGTCTGATCACCTCCCTATCTTGCTGAATTTTCAGGGATAGGATAGAGAGCAGAATAATAAGCCTTTTAGGTTTATTGCGCCATGGATTTTGCATAAAGATGACGAAAAGTTAGTGGCTGAAAGTTGGAGTAGACAAGATGTTCTTCCTATGAACATTAAAAGAATTATCGAAAATGCCAAAATCTAGAATAAAGAAGTCTTCGGTCACATTTTCAAGAAGAAACAACAAATAATTTCAAGACTGGAAGGTATCAATAATAGTTTGTCCTTTCAGCCAAACCCCTTTCTTGACAAACTTCAAAAAGAACTATGGAAAGAGTATGAAATTATTGTTATTCAGGAGGAATCATACTAACAACAAATGTCAAAATGTAAGGTCATACAATTTGGGGACAAGAATACAAGTTATTTTTACCAGAAGGCAAATGGAAGAACGAAGAGAAACCATGTGGCCACCTTAAAGGCTTTGGGAGTTAATTTCTTTAAATCTCTTTACTCTATAGATTGCAACACTAATATGTTTCTAATTTCAGGTTGCTTCCCTAGGCTAAATGACGAAGATTATATGGACATTGCACGCGAAATTTCCTTAAAGGAAACCAAGGATGCAATTTTTAGCATGGGAAGTTGGAAGGCACCCGTAAGCGATGGACTCCCTGTTAAATTCTTTCAACATTCTTGGAGTGTAGTGGCTGAATCTTTTTTTGATTGGGTGAGAATGATTTTTAGAGAGCCTAATAATATTGCAATAGTTAATCAAACCATTATTGCTATTATCCCCAAAATTTTCTCTCTAGAGAATTTTAGTCATTTTAGGCCTATTAGCCTTTGCATTTTTGCAATGTGTGTTATAAAGTTGTCACTAAAATTATATTGCCTTGAGGCTGAAAAATTATATGCCTACTCTAATTTTTTACACCCAAACTAATTTTGTTCCTGACAGGATTAGTGCAAACAATATTTTAATTGCATAAGAGGTAGTTCATACCATGAGAAAACTCATGGGAAAGGTCTCATGGCCATTAAAATAGGTTTGGAAAAAGCTTACGACAGACTTAACTGGTCCTTTGTTGTTGATACTTTGAAAGATATCAGCTTCCCTGAGAGCATCATTAATGTTATTGCATATTGCATATCTACTCCCACTATGAACCTTCTTTGGAATGGCTCACCCTTAGAGAACTTCATCCCAACCAGAGAAATTAAACAGGAAGACCCCTTATCCCCTTCTCTTTATGTTTTATGCATTGAAAGATTATCTCAGCTTATTTATAAATTAGTGGAGGACAAGAAGTGAGAACCTATAACCCTATCCAGAAATGGTCTTAAGATTTCTCATCTTTGCTTTTGCAAATGGCCTTATTTTATTCACTAAAGCTAGCAAGAAGCAAGTCAAAGTTATTAAGGAAGCCCTTCAAATTTTCTGTGATAGCTCTAGACAAAAGATCAGTTTCAATAAATCATGTGTTTACTTCTCTAGAAATGTCAACCATACAGTCAGACAACATCTAAGCCAGGAGCTCGGCAACGCTCTCACAGCAAACCTTGGAAAGTACTGTTGAGGATAAATAGAGATAAGAGATGAAACTAGCTGAAGTGTGAGGTGTGTGATTAGGAGTTAGTTATGTTGAGATGTCAAGTTTGTTAGAAGGGTAATTAGTTGTTAGAAAAACCTACTTCAGTTGTGACTATAAATACAAGAGTAAATCTCCTCTGTATAGCAGTTTTTCTGAATCAATGAATTCATTTTCTCATTCTCTTCTCATCTCTCTGCTCTCTACTCTATTTCTCTCTCGCTCATAGCTCTCTTTTCAGATCTACCAGAGTTTCTGATGTCTTCTCATGGTATCAGAGCTCTAGGTTCTGATCCATGGTGCTACCAAGTGAAATTCCAGCTTTCGCAACTATGAACCCTAGAACAATGATCAACACCATCGCGTTCAAGCACGATGAAAACAACTTCGTTCGATGAAGACGTCAACCACTGGCCTTCATAAAATCGCTCAAGGATCATCTCAATCCAAACTGGAAGATTATTTTAAAAAACGGATGAAATCAAAAGTAAAGCAGCTGAAAACACAAATTAAGACCATCAAACTTCAAGGATCTGTAACTGAATATATGTCCAGGATAAAAAAGGTAACAAACTCACTTTCTACATTAGGTGCACCTCTTACTAGTGAGAAATTTGTAGAAGTAGTAGCTCAAGGCTTGAATGAGGATTATAGTGCTTTTATTACTATGATAAATTCAAAGGTTGATGAAATAACTGAGAGTGAGGTAAAGGCATTAATAGTAGCACAAGAAGAATTAGTTGAGAGATTTAAGAAGAATGTACTTGGCACTATGCATGTAAATTTGGCTCAAGGTTCAAAATCAAAACTGCAAGAACACCACCACAATTACTCTACATATTCATAAAATCAACAATATAACTATCAAGGAAGAAGTCGAGAGTTTTGAGGACAAGCTCGTGGTCGAGGATTTCAAGGTGGCAGATCCTTCCATTATGGCAATTCAAGGCCGCAATGTCAGCTAGGTGGAAGGATGGGACACACTATATGAGATTGTTATCACAGGTTTAATCAAAACTATCAAAGACCTTATGAAGCAGCATCAAATCCACCAGCTCCACCATCTTCAGCCTTTCATCAGCCTCAGTCACAAACAGATTCACAACCAAGAGTATTGGTTGCAGCTGCGCCATCAACTACACCTTTGACAGATAGAACGTGGTATCTGGACATAGGAGCATCACATCACCTTACATTTGATGGCAACAATCTAGTTACAAGCTCAGAGTATGAAGGCTCAGAGCAGGTGTTCACATGTAATGATCAAGGTATGTGCATCAATAATATTAATAGAACTATGTTATTTTCTGTGTCTAACCCACCTTATCAGCCCAACACACACTACTTCAAACTACTAAACCTACTACATGTTCCCTCAAGTACAAAGAACCTCATTAGTGTGCGCAAGATAATCACGTGTTCTTTGAATTCCATCCTTTTGATTATTTGGTTAAGGCTTAGGAGACCAATGAACTGCTTCTCAGATGGTCTCTTAGAGGAGGACTTTATCAATTTGATAACATTGGCATATTGGCCAGGGCAGCACCATCAAGCAGTTTACCTTCATTCAAAAGAAGAAAAAAAGCTTTGCAAGTAATAAAAGCCACTGTATCTGATAGTAGTAACCATGAATCTCATTTTAGTGTATAAAAGTCTAGACCAGGTCGTGTTGAGCTTGAACAGAAAAGCAAAAAAAAGAAAGTGAACAAAAACAGAAAAGAAAAGAAGAAGAAATGCACATTGTAAAGTTGCGTCTGTGTCACAGTTTGAAGTATGGCATAGAAGGTTAGGACACCCGGTTACAAAAATAGTAGCAAAAGTAATGCAGCATTGTAAAATTATGGATGATGATATGAATAAAAGAGACACAACAGCTATTACTCCTTTGTGCAATGCATGTTGTCAAGGAAAACATCATAATTTGCCTTTTTCTGACTCACTCACTGACTATAACACAACCCTAGAATTAGTCTACTCTGACATTTGGGGGCTAGCACCAATCATCAGTAGTTTAGGTTTTAGATATTATATAATTTTCATTGACACCAAAACAAGATACACATGCCTATACCTACTGCAAAACAAAGCTCAAGCTCTCCAAGCCTTTATCCGATACAAATTGCTACTTGAAAACAAGACTGGACACAAGATTAAAAGCCTTCAAACTGACACTGGAGGTGAATTTTTCTCTCACAGTTTCATAGAATTCCTCATTCAGCATGGTATTGCTCATAGACTTAGTTGTCCTCACACTCACCAACAAAACGGTAAAGTTGAACGAAAACACCGACACATAACTGAAATGGGCTTAGCACTACTCTCTTAAGCCTCTTTGCCCCTAAGATTTTGGGATCAAGCCTTCTTGACAGCCACTCATCTCATTAATCTACTACCCTTACACACTACAGATCAGAAAACACCATTTGAACTCCTCAATCACAAAGAACCAGACTATTTGTTCCTCAAAACCTTTGGATGTGCATGTTATCCACAATTTAAACCCTACAACACATAAATTTGATTTTAAAACTCACAAATGTCTCTTTTTAGGTTACTCTTCTTATCATAAAGGGTACAAATGTCTCTCACCTTTCGACAAACTCTACGTTTCCAGACATGTCTTATTTGATGAATCTGAGTTTCCTTGTCAATCCCTCTTCTTTAATCAAACTCCAAAACTGAAATCTGCTGTCCCACGCCTCCAAACCATAAGCTCTACACCATTGTACCTCATTCCAACCCCCATCGTTGTCCAACAAAACCATCTCAACACTCTAGCCACATCTTCAATCAGTCCTTCCAACAACACTATCCCTCTCATACATGAAACACATGTCCCTAACTCTGACACCACTCTTCACCGTCAAATACCAGACCCAACACAACAATTCCTTTCCCAACCATCTCTACCATCCTCCACACCCTTAGCTCAACCTGAGTCTTCTGTCAATATTAGTGCTGCTCATAACTATCCATTAACTGATGATACTGTTATGACTACTTCTACTTCTATGTTTCTCTCAAGTAATGCAGGGTTAGCTGAGCAGCTAGAAAGAGGACACGCAGCTCTGCATACTACAGCGCCTACTCGAATGCATCCTATGGTTACTAAAAGTAAGGCAGAAATTTGTAAGCCAAAACTATTCACTGCATTGGTTTCGGGTAATGCTTTAGAGTTTATACCTTACACAAGTTGAACCTTCTTCAGTGGTACAAGCACTAACCTCTCCGCATTGGAAAGTCACAATGGATAAGGATTATGCAGCACTTTTGAAGTTAAAGACATGGAACTTGGTTGAAGAGTCACCAACAGTTGAACCAATTGGATGTCGATGTGTTTTTCGCATCAAAAGACAGCCAGACGGGACAATTCAGAAGTACAAAGCGAGGTTGGTCACAAAGGAATTTCATCAGCGAGAAGGTTTGGACTATGATCAAGTTTTTAGTCTGGTTTCCAAGCCTGCAACAATACGCACATTTTTGTCTATTGCTGTTTCAAAAGGATGGAGAGTGAGGCAGTTTGATTTCAGCAATGCATTTCTCAATGGGAATTTACATGAGAAAGTGCACATGGTGCAACCTAAGGGTTATGCACTTGGTTCTGGCCTTGTGTGCAAATTGGAGAAGGCCTTATATGGCTTAAAACATGCTCCAAGAGCCTGGTTTCTGAAGTTAAGTAGCACACTTAGAAGCTTTGGTTTTCCAAGTACAACCTCAGATCCTTGTCTCTTTGTTCGACACAGTAAAGCTCCAACAACTTATTTTCTAGCATATGTCGATGACATACTGATGACTGGCACTAATCAAACTGAAGTTGATGTTTTGATCCAACAATTAAATAAAGTGTTCACTCTAAAGGACTTGGGGAAAATGAATTTTTTTTCTTGGAATTGAAGTTGAAAGAACTAAAGTTGATACCCTAGTGCTGAAATAGTCGAAATATGTCAAGGATCTATTGAAGAGAGTTGAGATGTTAGAGTCTAAATCCGTTACCACACCAATGGCTAGTACCTTAAAGCTTGATACAACAGGTAGTCAGGTACAACATTTGATAAGCCTTCTCTGTACAGATCCATAGTGGGTGGGCTGCAATATGCCACCATGACTAGGCTTGATATTGCCTTCTCCGTGAACAAAGTGTCCCAATTTATGCATGCACCCCTAGAACAATACTGGAAGGCAGTAAAAAGAACACTCTGCTTCCTGGCCGAGACAATTAATTTTGGGGTTGAAATTCACAGAAGCAACGACTTCAGAATCTTAGCCTTTTGTGACTTAGATTGGGTAGCAGATCCTGTGGATAGACGGTCAACAACAGGGTATTGCATATTCCTTGGGGTGAATCTCATAAATTGGTCAAGCAGGAAGCAAACGGCTGTAGCCAAATCAAGTGATGAGGCTGAGTTTAGGGCCATTGCTGATGCCATGACAAACACTATGTGGCTGCAAAAAATCCTTTATAAAATGCACATACCAACTGGACTTCCTCTAATATTATTTTGTGACAATCAAAGCACAGTGCTCATGAGTCAGAATCCAATTCTGTATAGTTGATCCAAACATTTCGAAATTGATCTCCACTTTATTTGACATAGAGTTGAGGACAAGCAGGCATGTGTAGCCCATATTCCATCTCAAGATCAAATTGCAGATGTTCTTACCAAGCCAATGAGTCAATATGATGCCTTCTTGAAGATTAGATGCAAACTAAGATTAGTTGACCAATCCAAGCTCAAGTTGAGGGAGAATGTTGAGGATAAATAGAGATACAAGATGAAACTAGCTAAAGTATGAGGCATGTAATTAGGAGTTAGTTATGCTTAGTTGTCAAGTTTGTTAGAAGGGTAATTAGTTGTTAGAAAACCTGCTTCAGCGTGACTATAAATACAAGAGTAAACCTCCTCTATATAGCAGCTTTTCTGAATCAATGAATTCATTTTCTCATTCTCTTCTCATATCTCTACTCTCTACTCCCTTTCTCTCTCACTGCTAGATCTCTTTTCAGATCTATCAGAGTTTTTGATATCTTCTCATAGTTCAGGTTTTAGATATTATATAATTTTCATTGATACCAAAACCAGATACACATGCATATACCTGCTACAAAACAAAGCTAAAGCTCTCTAAGCCTTTACCCAATACAAATTTCTACTTGAAAACAAGACTGGACACAAGATTAAAAGCTTTCAAACTAACAATGGAGGTGAATTCCTCTCTCACAGTTTCACAGAATTCCTCATTCAGCATGGCATTGCTCATAGGCTTAGTTGTCCTCACACTCACCAACAAAACGGTAGAGTTAAACAGAAACACCGACACATAATTGAAATGGGCCTAGCACTACTCTCTCAAGCCTCCTTGCCCCTAAGGTTTTGGGATCAAGCCTTCTTTACAGCCACTCATCTTATTAATCTACTACCCTCATACACTACAGATCAAAAAACACCAATTGAACTCTTCAATCATACGCCTCACACTTCAACTAGTTCCATCTCTTATCTCTATTTATCCTTAACAAGTACTTGGGTGTCCCTCTCATTCATGAAAAATGCAATCGAAAATACTTTTAATTTATCATTGACCGCATCCAAAACAAGCTTTCTAGCTGAAACCAGAAAACCCTTTCCCCAGCAGGCAGATGCACCCTAGTGAAGTCTATTCTATCTATTATTCCTAGTTATTGCATGCAAACTATGAATATTCCTACACCAGTTTGTAACAAGATTGATAAGATATGTAGAGATTTTCTTTGAGGATGCAGCAAGGAAGAGAAAAGATTCATTTAATTAACTAGGACAACATTTGCAAGGAGAAAGATCAAGGCGACCTAGGAATACGAAAAGCTCATGAGACCAACAAACTTTTCCTCGTGAAGTTGGGTTGGAATCTTATCCACAATAGAAAGGCGCTTTGGGTTCAGGTGATGTGGGCAAAATATGGGTGTGGAGATAGTGTTATACCCAAAGTTTTCTTGAAGAATAGTAATTCAAATGCTTGGAATGACATCGTCAAAATTTGGGATAATTTTAGTACTAATTTGGTTTGGAGAATTGGCAATGGTACGATGATTTCTTTTTAGGAAGGCCACTGGATTCTGGGAATACCAAATGTAAAGAATTTTGTACTTATTAACCTCAGCCAGGAGATGTTACAAGAGATGGTGAGCACCTATGCTACTACCTATGGGAGTTGGAATTGGGAGATTGTGCATCAAATCCTACCAGAAGAGATTCTAGATCATTTTCATATTCTAAAAGCCCCAAATGCCAATATGGGCGATGATTCTATTTGTTGGATATCTGAGGCGAGTGAAAATTTTTTTATTAAGTTTGTGTATAATCATTTTTATGGAGAAGGAGAGGTAACAGAACCTCATTTTAAAAATATTTGGAAGTTAAAAATCTCCCAAAGACTTAAGACTTTTACTTGACTCATTATGCATAATACTTTGCTTAACAATAAAAAGAGACAGAGAAGAAAGCTTACTGAGGATGCTATAATGCATAATACCCTGGCCAAGAAGAAAGCTTACCGAGGATGCTATAATGCATAATACCCTGGCCAAGAAGAATCACTGCTTCATGTGCTCCTCGACTGTCCCTGTATCCGAAATACATGGCAAAGTAGTGTTAATAGTAGCTATAAGAGGGATTTTTTTAACCAAGATTTAAAGAATTGGTTAGAAGAAAACCTTTTCTCAGCTGCTCACAATGGGACTTCATGGCCCATCCCTTTCATCACAATTTGCAACACTGCCTGAAGAAACAGAAATAATTTCATATTTAATCAAAGAGGTATCTTTAGTATAGAAATTCTCCACATAGTTAGCAACTTGGCAAGAAACTATGAAAAAATTCTTACACTGATTGAGAACAACAGAGGAGCTCTTCGGTACAAAAAAGTGGAAGACATTGGGTGAGAACCCCCAAATGAAGGTTGTTTTAAGCTAAACACTGATGGTTCAGTTCTTCTCCCCACTGGCATGGGAACTTGTGGTGGCCTCTTGTGTGATTCAACGGGAAAAATAGTAGCTCCGTTCATGATGAGGATTGGAAATACCACTATCACAATGGCAGAATTTTGGAGAATTTATGTGGGATTAAAAATTACTACTAAGATTGGGATTACTAACGTGAGAGTGGAGTCAGATTCAGTATGCACAGTTTAATTGATAGGAAGGCAAGATACAGAGCTCCATGCGAGCACTTTGCTCATTCGTGCTATCAAGGAACTGCTCGCAGGCCATGGTGATTTTCATATTTCGCATATTTTTCGAGAGGCTAATTTTGCTGCGGACATCGTAGCAAAGCGAGCTCAGGATATGGATCATGGTCCATAGAGTTCTTTGTTTCGACACTCCACCATTTTTTGTGTCAACCATTGATGCTTATAGGAGAGGGGTAAAATTCCCCAAAACTTTGTTTGAGTAGTTGGTGTGTTTTGTTTGGGCCTTGGGTCCTGATGAAAATAAAAAAAAATGAATCATTATTTAAATCAGTTAAATAATTAACTTAGTCAAACTTAAATAAACTTGATAAAATCCAGTCAAACTGATTCAAAATCGATTTAACTTGATCCAATTTCGGTCAAACCCAATAAAGTCAGAAAATATATTATCTTCTATACATAATTTTTTTGTTAAATGTATTACATAAATAAAATTAAATTATATTTACAAATCTAAAAAAAATTATTAACTACAATATATTTTCTATTTCTGTGATCATTATTTTTATTTATAAATACTTAAAGAGTATAATAAATATAAACTAATTGATGAATTATTAAAATTTAAAAATAATTAATTAAATACAAAATAAAACTAAAGTAAAAAGATATTTATTATGAAGATAAAAAATAAAATAAAATTTTATATAATTATTTAATTATGACTGGATCAATCGGTTCAACTTGTGATCCGCCGGTTGAACTAGTGATCTGATTGTCTGACCGGTTTGATTACCAATTTAGTTCTGATAACTATGATTTTCAAAGGCTGAGAACTGAGACTTAGTATTGTATTTGCTGACTAGAATTGGAATTAAAATTTTAGGGTAAGTTCTATTTGTGTCCCTAATGCTTAAATCGTTTTATTTGTATCTCTAACGTTTGTAAAAGTGATTAAATATTATGATGCCGTCAATTACACATCATCATGAGCTTTATTTGGAGTTAGAATACAAATATTTGAGATAGAATTGATGATCCACTCTGGATAATAGTTCATCAAAAATTGAAACTAATCCATACAACATTTACATTATTCACTTTTTTAAGGACATAATTAAATGTGAACACAAATAGTGGGTACAATATTGAAATCAAACACATCCAAGTGAGACCTAATTGAGAATGAATATATCTAAGTGAGAATAATTGAAAAATACAATCTGATCTGTTAGTATAATTAACGGCAGAATAACATTGAATTACTTTTATAAACGTTAGGGATACAAATAGAACCACTTAAAAGTTAGGGACACAAATTAAATAAGACTTACACCAAACATTGGGGATAAAAATGATACTTTATTCTTTAAAAAAAATTCTAATGGCATAAAATTTTGAATCAGGCTTAATTAAATAAGATTGTATTTTGAGAGAAAATAATAAAAATGAATTGAATTCTTTTTAAATTAATTTTTTTTTTGTATTTTTAACATTGGAATTTAATTTAATTCCTAAAAATTTTCAAAGACCCTTAAAAGAATGAACTAGAAGTTAAAACCCTAAAAATACATATTGTTTTAGTCTTTTAAATATTTATGAGATTAATTGATGTAATTTCTTAAATTATCCATAACATTAATTTAACTCTTAAAAAATGTGTATTATTATTATAAAGTAAATTAATGTTGCGAAATTTATTCCAGCATATTTCTTGCTATGTATAAATTTTTTGGGAGCTATATTGGTTATTACCAAGGTTCTAGAAATCGAATCGGTATTGAAATATTTTAAGTACTAATTTATTGGTTCAATCGGTTCAATAAAAAAAATAGTTTTATAATAAAATAATAAATAAATATATATAATAATACTAAAACATAATTATAATTTAATATAAATCTTAAAATATTTTTTCAATTTAAAGCACTATATCAAATATTATCAATCAAAGTCTTATAATCTTTAATAAAATACAAACTTAATTAAATAACACAAAAAATATTTAAATATAAAATAACAACAGAAAATTTGTCATAATATTAATAACTTAATACCCATTATATTACTTTTAAAATTTTTAATACAATCACAAATTAAGCACAATTAAACCCAAAATATAAACAAAGCACAGCATAATATTCCAACATTCCAACATCACATTACTATGCAAAAAAGCACAAAACAGTAGTACATAACAACCAGACCTAATCAATAATTAATTAATCATTAAATAAAAATACAAAAAATTCAATAATCTTTCAATATACAATACTAAAAATAAGCCAATAATGAACTAATGAAGAGTTTTTCTTTTTAATTCTATATTCAAGTTTGTGGAGGACCAAAATCAATAGAGTAGTATCCTTAAAATAGTCTTTTTTTCTTAATTCTTATATACCTCTAATTCTATGTTTAACCTTTTTTACCGTTCTATTATACATTCGAATGTTTTTGTCAACAAAATTTAACTAAGTTAGCCTAAATCGAAGAAAAATCACTCACACAACATGTGCATGAATCACACGCTTTTTTTTTTACGTTTCTTCTTCATTCGTTTCTTTCTCATTATTATTCTTTTGTTGTTGTTGTTGTTGTTATTGTTGTTTTTTATTTTATTTTTTCTCTTCCTCCTCTTTTTCGTTATTGGAGCATTTTTTATTTCTTCTTTTTATATGTATGATTTTTTTTTATTAAGAGGGTAAAATAAGAAGAATTATGAGTAAGTGAAATAAAAAGAGAAAAAGATGATGTTAGAAAAGAGGATAAGAGACTTTGAATTGTGTAGAATTTATCCAAAAAAGTAACATCGAAATTTTTTAATCATGATAGAAAATTTTTCAATTTTGATACCAAAATTTCTTAATTGTGACACAAATTTTTGTTAAGATGGTGGAATAAGAAAAATGATGAGAATGTGAAACAAGATGATGATGATGAAGGAAGAGGAGGAAGGAGAATTTTGAATTGTGTAAAATTTATTAGAAATAGTATCATACTTTTTAACCATGACTCAGAAAATTTTTTAATTCTAACATCGAAATTTCTTAACCGTAACGCATGTTCTTGTTAAGTGGATGAAATAAGAAGAATTATGAAAATGTAAAAAAAAAAAAACATAATGAAAAAGAAGAGAAAGAGGAAGAAGAATTTTGAGTTGTGTAGGATTTATTATAATAATACCAAAATTTTTTAACTGTGAGACATGAAGTTTCCTTATTTTGACACTGAAATTTTTTAACCATGACACAAAAAAAATTTTAACTAATTTTTTTTATCATTGAACTAATTGAGTAGTATTAAACTCATATATAAAATGTCTAACCATTCTTGTGTTATTTGTAACAAATTGTATTTTGTGATTTTAAACCACATTTAAATGTATTTTGTTGGTAGAGTGAATTAAGATTTTGAATTTGTTGTTCTTTAAAAAATTTTTTGTCATTTATAATAAATTTCGGTATCATTTTCAATAGATTTTTTGTGCCATTAATTAAAAATTTATGTGTTATTTTTGTTATCGTTAAACTAATTGTGTGATATTAAATTAAGAGAAAGAAGGTGAAGAAAGAGGAAGAGATGGTAGAGGAGAAGGAAATGATGATGATGATGATGATGATGATGATGATGATGATGATGATGATGATGATGATGATGATGATTATTATATTAAAAGTTAGCTTATAAATAAGTTATTTTGTATTCAGATTTTTTGTTCTAAAAGTTCTTATTTTATAGAAATGTGATAAAAAGTAGTAGTATTATGAGAGAAGTCATTTTTTTAACTTCTCTATAATCTCCTAAATAATTTCTTAGAAAGCTACAATTTAGTTTTGAAAATTATACCAAACATTAATACTACTATTTTTTATAAATCAAAAGCTCAAAAAAATTACTTTTGAAACTTTTCAAACGAACCCTAAAAAAAGAGACAAAAGAGTGAGTATATAAATTTGAATTGGTTGATTTAGTTAAAATAAAATTGTTATCTAACATTTCTGTAACCTTAAAATCTCAAGCTCCATATGTCCCATAATTTTGTTTTATTCATGTTACGATGGGTAACCGGAGATTGTTGGGCTGGACTCGCTGGGTTGGCCCAATCGTCTGAGGAAGGAAGCCTTCGAGCGGGTCTGCGCCTTGGGGGCCTCCGTCCGACTTGTGAGTATGAACGAATGGGGGTGGTACCTGCAAAGACACTCCGATGCCTAAGTCAGCAAGGGTGTAAGCAGGTCTAGAGAGTATTGGGACTTAAAGATACTTGAGAGGTGTCAGTGTATTTATAGTGGTGAACCAATAACCACCGTTGAAGTAGTGCCACTTTTTAGGGTGTTAACCGTCCCTTTATCTCAGGGAGGTTAAGATATGGCTCTTGAAAGTGGTTAGAGAGATTCTAGGGGCAGTTACTCATTCAAACGAATGTTTATCTGCCAGCTAACTCTCGTCCCCGACTTCTTTAGGGTATGTCGTGGTAAGAACCGACTTCACAGGAGGAAGGTCGGTGCTAGGTGAGGCTCAACCCTTCGGATTGGGCCTTTTATTTGTACCTGTGCCTTATCGTTGGGCCAGGGTATGAACAGTGCCCCTACTCGAGTCCAATTTATTTTAAGATTTTGGGTTCGAGTATTCTACTCGGGGACGTAGCCGACTTGGGAGGGAACCGACGTGTTTGTTTGGAACCGACGTGACTTTCGTGACTTTTGATTTTTCACAGTTACGTCTAATCAAACGTCGTGTCTGTTAGAGGTTCGCGTAGGTATTGATTACCTTGGTAACGGTGCACCCATTAATGACTGTCCCGTTTTTACCATTGTGCCCCTAACGTGTTTATAAATACTTTCCCTCTCATTGTTTCATTTCTGTGATTTTTCAAATTTTCTCTCCACCTGTTCGTGCAGTATTCTTGCGTTTGAAGGCTTTCATTCCCTCCAACCTTTTTCAGATAAAGGTTAGATTTTTCTTCTTCTAACATGCTTTCGGTTTGCGTACTTTTATTTTTCAGATGGATAGGTTGATTCGTAGGTTTCTGTTTGATTCCGTACTTCCCCCTTAGAGACCATGTTTTTTATTTTCTTTTCTTTTTCCTTTGTAGGTTTTACAAAAACCCCTTTTTAAAAGAAAGAAAATGTCTTCTGTTGAAAGTCTTGCTCAGTGGGTTGATGTTACGGTCCTGGGGGAGGAACCTTTGGTTGACACCGAATTTATCACCAACCTTCGCACTCATCACCGAATTTGTACTTCCGAGGAGGATGAGCCGAAGTATGAGTTGGTGGTCCCGGGTCCGGAAGACCGGGTTTGCTTCGGGAGGGCCACTGAGGCGGCCCCTCATTTCTTTTTTATGTATGAGAGCATGGTTACCCGTTTGGGTGTCTTTCTTCCATTTTCTGATTTTGAGATGTCGGTGTTGCGTCACTGCCGAGTTGCTCCTACTCAACTTCACCCTAATTCCTGGGGTTTTTTGAAAATCTACCAGTTTATCAGCCATGCTTTAGACTTTCCGACTTCTTGGAGAATTTTCTTTCATCTCTTCCATATGACCAAGCCCTTCAGTGGGCAAAATAATAAGCAACAATGGGTGTCTTTCCGGGCTATACAAGGTCGGAGAGTTTTCACCCTTTTTGACGAATCCTTTCATGACTTCAAAAATTATTTTTTGAAAGTTCAAGGCGTAGAGGGTTACCACCCCTTTTTCTTGGATGAGAATTCTTCCCCTCGCTTTCCCTTGTACTGGTTAGAGGCTTCCCCTTGTGAAAAATATGGTTTGGAGGATCTGGATGAAGTGGAGGCAGCCATTGTGGGGTTCCTCCGAGAAGTATGGGGGAGGGCCCCATATCTGGATACCAAAAAATTTCTCCACGTCTTTTGTCCAGACACAACTAGGTAGCCTTTAAATATTTTGTTTCTGACTTGTTTCTACTGACTTGAAGTTTACCGACTTGTTTCACTAATTGTTTTCTTTTACAGAGATGGCGAGGAAGAATTCCAATGAGTCTTACCAGAGAGTCAAGGAGGCCAGGGCGAGGTCTCGCGCCAGAACCGGTGGTGCCAGGGTAACTAGCTCTCCTCTTCCTCCCCCCTCTTCCCGAAATTTGGGGACTCCTTCTCAACCCATTGTTATTCCTGCTTCGGCTTCTTCTCAGCCGTCCCCTCCTCCCCGACCTTCTCCTGAGCCAGAGAAGAAGAAGCGCAAGGCTTTAGAGTCTGGCTCTTCTTTTGAAGGTGAGGCTAAGGTGGATGCTCCTGCATTTATCCGAAAGTTCATCTATCCACATACCCGTATAGGTATGGATGATGTTTCTATTCGGAACCACCTCACTATTCTGGCTGAGGAGAGCATCATGGTGGCGGGGATTTGTGCCAAGTTCCTTGATATTTTTGAGAAGACTCCTCTTAGCTCTCTGGGTTCAACCTCTAAGGTTGAAGAGTTGGAGGGAAGGCTTCTCATATATCAGGAACATGAGAAGGAGTTGAAGAAGGAGGTCGCCAAATTGAAGGAGGAGAGGGATGGCCTCCGAGAGAAGGAGAGCAAGTTACAAGCCCTATGTAACATGGAGGAGGGCTTGAGAAAGTAGGCGCAGGAGAGTTATCAGAGTTTATTTGAGGACCTTGTGGCAGTAAGGAGGGATTTGTTGAACTCTCGAACTGCCTATGCCGAGTTGGAGGACTCTATTGCTGAGGGGGCGGAGGAGGCCTGGAGGATTTTTAAGGAGCAGGTCGGAGTCCTTGCTCCCGACCTGGATCTCTCTCCTTTGGATCCTAACAAGGTCATTATTGATTGTGCCATAGTTTATCCCCCTGCTCCCGAGGTCGTCACCGAGTCAGATTTGAAGACTCGGGGGCAGATAATCACTGAGTCCCCTCCTCGTCAAAAGGATGTTCCGAGTTCCTCCCGACCTCTCGGCACCTCTTCTCCGACTCCTATGGACACTTCTCTCCCTGGTCCTGATGGCGCTCCGACTTCTCTTCCCGACTTTGGTGGTGATCCGTCTACTCCTCTTTAAAGATTTATTGGCTATCTGGGGGCCCGGCCTGTGGGTCCCCCCTTTTTTAAACTCTTTATTGTTTGTTGGTGGTGATGATAACTTAACATTTCTCTGGCCTTTTAAGGCCGTAAACAAAATATTTATAATTACCCTTTTTTGGATAAGGATTTTAAGTTTCGGAAGAAATACCCTTTTTTTGGACAAGGGTTTTTAGTTACCTTTTTGTGTGCATGCTTTCTGATTTTGATTTTTCGAAGTCTCTTCAATCTTTTCTGAAAACCTTTTGCTTGTCTGTCTTTCTAAGCCTTTTCTCTTTAGGACATTCTTTAAGCGTTTTCCTAGGTTTTTTTTATCTCTTTTTTGTTATTCCTTATACTCAACTTTGTTTTATTGAGTTCTATGACTTAGGTTATTTTTGCGATGCGTTTTCTTTTCTACTCGGTTTTTCATTTCGACTTATAAGTCGGAATGTCTCCGAGTTTCTCACGATCAACTTTTATAACCTCTTTACACCGACTTGTACCTCGTCGTTTTATCCTGACGACCATCTAGGTCGGTTCATGGGATTCACGTTTTGTCGAGCTTAAGTCAGCCGGTTTCGTAGGAAGAAAAAATAAACGAGAAGGAATTTATAAGAGATATTGTAAAAGATCTTTATTAATTTGGGAATGTGCTTTACTGCTACTAAGGGTTTTTAATAATTTTTCCCCTTAGCTCTACTATGATGCCTCATTAAAAACCCTTCTTCAGAAAAAACCCTTTAATGTTTGGGAAAAAATCGTGAAGTTGGGAAAAGAGTACATCAGGGAGTAGAGTTCGCTCTTAACTATAGTACTTTTTCATATTACAAGCATGCCACGATCTTGGTAACTCGGCGCCGCTTAGGTCGGTCACCTTATAATAACCTTTTCCTAAGACCTCGCTGACTTTGTAGGGTCCTTTCCAGTTGGCAGCGAGTTTTCCTTCCCCTGACTTGTTGACTCCTATGTCGTTTCTGATTAAGACCAGATCGCTTAGTGCGAAACTTCTTCGAATGACTTTCTTGTTGTATCTGGTAGCCATCATTTGCTTCAGCGCTGCTTCTCTTATCTGGGCTTGTTCTCGGACTTCGGGGAGCAACTCTAGCTCCTCTTTGTGCCCCTGCATGTTTCCGATTTCATCATGGAGAATCACCATTGGGCTTTGCTCACTGATTTCTACTGGTATCATAGCTTCTATCCCATAGACAAGTCGGAAGGGCGTTTCTCCAGTGGCAGATTGTGGCGTTGTCCGATAAGCCCACAACACTTGTGGGAGCTCTTCTGTCCAGGCTCCCTTTGCTTCTTGTAGTCTTTTCTTCAGCCCTGCCAGTATGACTTTGTTGGCTGCCTCGGCTTGTCCATTGGCTTGTGGATGTTCCACCGAGGTAAACTGGTGTTTGATTTTCATACTGGCCACCAGGCTTCTGAAGGTAGAGTCGGTGAACTGGGTTCCATTATTTGTAGTGATGGAATAAGGGATCTCATACCTTGTGATGATATTTTTGTAGAGGAACCTCCGACTTCTTTGGGCTGTGATGGTAGCCAGTGGTTCTGCTTCTATCCATTTTGTGAAGTAGTCTATTTCCACGATCAAATATTTAACTTGTCCTGATGCTTGGGGAAAGGGATCTAACAAATCCATTCCCCACTTTGCGAAGGGCCATGGAGAAGTTATACTGATGAGCTCATCGGGGGGAGCCACGTGGAAGTTTGCATGCATTTGGCATGGTTGACATTTTTTCACAAATTCTGTGGCATCTTTCTGCAAGGTCGGCCAGTAGAATCCAGCTCGGATTACTTTCCTGGCTAGCGACCTGGCTCCGAGATGATTTCCACAGATCCCGTTATGAACTTCCTCTAGTACCTCGGTGGTTCTCGAAGTCGGTATGCACTTCAACAATGGTGTTGATATTCCCCTCTTATAGAGGATATTTTTCACCAGAGTGTAATGTTGCGCTTCCCTCTGGATTTTCTTAGCCTCTTTTTCTTCCTTGGGGAGGATGTCGAATTTCAGGTATTCGACCAAAGGGTTCATCCATCCGAGGTTTAATCCGATTACCTCAAAGACCACTTGCCTTTCTTCTGTTTTTACCACGGAGGGTTCCTGGAGAGTTTCCTGGATCAAGCTTCTATTATTCCCTCCTGGCTTGGTACTTGCTAACTTGGAGAGGGCGTCTGCTCTGCTGTTGAGATCCCGAGTTATGTGTTTGACCTCGGTTTCCGCAAAGCGCCCGAGGTACTCCAAAGTTTTTTCCAAGTATCTCTTCATATTTGGATCTTTTGCCTGATACTCTCCGTTTATCTGGGAAGTCACCACTTGGGAGTCGCTATATATCATCACTTTTGTTGTACCGACTTCTTCTGCCAGCTTTAATCCAGCAATCAGGGCTTCATATTCTGCCTGATTATTTGAAACTGGGAATTCAAATTTGAGGGAACCTCTATTTGGGTTCCCCTTTCATCGACCAATATTATGCTTGCGCCGCTTCCTGTCTTGTTTGAGGATCCATCTACATAGAGTTCCTATGTAGTTGGCTTTTCCTCTTGGTCTCCCGTGTACTCAGCTACGAAGTCGGTGAGGCATTGAGCTTTGATTGCTGTCCGAGTTTCGTACTTCAAATCGAACTCGAAGAGCTCTATTGCCCATTGAACCATTCTCCCTACAACATCCGTTTTTTGGTGGATTTGCTTCATGGGTTGGTTCGTGCGGACTCTTATTGTATGCGCTTGAAAGTAAGGTCGTAGCCTTCATGAGGCTATTACTAAGGAGTAGGAAAACTTCTCTAGTTTGTGATACCTTAGCTCGGGGCCTTGTAGAACTTTGCTGATGAAGTACGCTGGATGTTGTCCGACCTCGTCTTCTCTTATCAGAGCTGACGCGACAGCTTTGTCTGCTACCGACAAATATAGGACGAGGTCTTCTCCAACAATGGGTCGGGTCAGTATCGGAGGCTGACTCAAGAATATTTTGAATTCTTGGAACGCCTCTTCGCATTCAGGTGTCCATTCGAACTGACATCCCTTTCTTAATAAAGAAAACAGTGGAAGGGATTTGAATGCTGATCCTGCCAAGAACCTGGAGAGGGCTGCAAGTCGGCCATTCAACTGTTGAACCTCTCTTAAGCAAGTCGGGGTCTTCATTTCCAGGATAGCTTTACATTTATCGGAATTTGCTTCAATCCCTCTCTGTGTTAGCATAAAACCCAGGAATTTTCCAGCTTCTACCGCGAAGGCACACTTTGCGGGATTTAGTCTCATCCCGTGTAACCTTATGGTGTCAAAGACTTGCGAGAGGTCTGTCAAGAGGTCGATTTCTCCCTTGGTTTTTACTAGCATGTCATCGACGTAGACTTCCATTAAGCTTCCAAGGTGAGAAGCGAACACCTTATTCATCAGCCTCTGATATGTGGCCCCTGTATTTTTCAATCCAAATGGCATGACCACGTAACAGAAATTAGCTCTAGGCGTGATGAATGATATTTTCTCCTGGTCGGGCTCATACATCGGGATTTGGTTATACCCCGAGTAGGCATCCATGAACGATAAGTATTGATATCCCGAGCTAGAGTCTACTAGGGTATCAATACTTGGTAGTGGATAAGGGTCCTTGGGACATGCCTTATTTAAGTCGGTGTAGTCGACACACATTCTCCATTTGCCATTTTGCTTTTTGACTAGCACTACATTGGCTAGCCATGTTGGATATTTAACTTCTCTGATGAAGCTGGCTTCTAAGAGTGCCTGTACTTGTTCTTCTACTACTAGGGCTCGTTCCGGGCCGAGCTTGCGTCTTCTTTGTTGTATAGGTCGGGACCCTGGGTATACCGAGAGCTTGTGGGACATGAGCTCGGGGTCTATCCCGGGCATGTCGGAGGCTTTCCAGGCAAAGAGGTCGGAATTGTCTCTTAGGAGTTTAGTCAACCCTTGTTTTAGGGTTTCCCCTAGGTTGGCTCCTATGTTGGTATTTTTTCCTTCTTCTTGGCCGACCTGTATTTCTTCGGTTTTTCCTCCCGGCTGTGGTCGCAGCTCTTCTTTGGCCCTTGCACCGCCGAGCTCTATGGTGTGAACTTCTTTGCCTTTTCCCCTTAGGTTCAGGCTTTCATTGTAGCATTTCCTTGCCAATTTCTGATCTCCCCTCACCGTTGCTATTCCCGCTGAGGTCGGGAATTTCATGCAAAGGTGGGGAGTGGACACCACTGCTCCGAGTCGATTAAGGGTAGCTCTGCCGATTAAAGCATTATATGCTGACCCTACGTCGATGACTATAAAGTCTATACTCAGAGTCTTGGATTTTTTCCCTTTTCCAAAAGTGGTGTGAAGGGGCAAAAATCCCAGTGGCTTTATTAGCGTGTCGCCTAGTCCGTACAAGGTGTCGGGGTAGGCTCTTAGTTCTTTCTCCTCCAACCCTAGTTTTTCAAAAGCGGGCTTGAAAAGGATGTCCGCTAAGCTTCCTTGGTCTACTAGGATTCTGTGGAGATGGGCATTTGCTAGGATCATGGTTATTACCACTGGATCGTCGTGTCCAGGGATTATTCCTTGCCCATCCTCTTTTGTGAATGAAATGGTAGGGAGGTCGGATGATTCTCCTCCGACCTGATAGACTCGCTTGAGATGCCTTTTGTGAGAGAATTTGGTGAGTCCCCCTCCCGCGAACCCTCCTGAGATCATGTGGATATGTCTCTCCGGGGTCTGAGGTGGTGGGTCTCTTCTATCCACATCGTCTCGCTTTCTCTTCCCATGACTGTCCGACCTTTCTATGAGATATCTGTCAAGCCGACCTTCTCTAGCCAGCTTTTCTATTACCTTTTTAAGGTCGTAACAGTCATTTGTCGAGTGACCATATATTTTATGGTACTCACAGTAGTCGCTGCGACTCTCCCCTTTTTTTATTTTTAATAGGTCTGGGAGGAGGCAGCCTTTCAGTATTGCAAATCTCTCTGTATACATCCACTATAGAAACCTTTAGAGGAGTATAAGAGTAATATTTTTTTGGTCTATCGAGATCAAGTTCTTCCTTCTTCTTGGGTTCCCTCTCCCTCTCTTTTGTTAAGAGCAGATGCCCAGGTCGCCAACTCGAATCTCTCAGCCTAGCATTCTCCTCCATGTTGATGTACTTTTCAGCTCTTTCCTGTACATCACTTAAGGAGGTGGGGTGTCTTTTTGATATGGACTGTGAGAAGGGACCTTCTCTAAGTCCATTGACTAACCCCATAATGACTGCCTCGGTGGGCAGGTCTTAGATTTCTAAACATGCTTTGTTGAACCTTTCCATGTAGGCTCGTAAGGATTCTCCGACCTCCTGCTTTATTCCCAGGAGGCTTGGCGCATGTTTTACTTTGTCCTTCTGGATAGAGAACCTCATCAAGAATTTCCTTGAGAGGTCTTCAAAACTGGTGACCGAGCTCGGGGGGAGGCTATCGAACCACTTCATCGCTGCTTTCGACAGGATAGTCGGGAAAGCTTTTCATCGCGTAGCGTCGGAGGCATCAGCCAGATACATCCGACTTTTGAAATTGCTTAAGTGATGCTTCGGATCTGTGGTTCCGTCATAGAGGTCCATATCGGGGCTTTTGAAGTTTCTCGGAACTTTTGCCCTCATTATATCCTCGCTGAAGGGGTCCTTCCCTCTTAGGGGCGACTCTTCTCGATCGTCGCGGGAGTTCCGACCTTTGAGGGAGGATTCTAACTTCAAGAGTTTTTTTTCTAACTCTTTTCGCCGTTCCATCTCCTCTTTTAGGTTCTTTTCGGTCTCCCTTTGTCGCTCTCGTTCCTGTTCCAATTGTTCCAGGCGGCTTTGATGGACATGGACTAATCCCATAAGTTCAGTTGCATGGGACTGTCCGTCCTTCTCCGATTCGCGCCCTTTTGAGAAATTCACCTTCGGATTTTTGACTCCGGAGGTACCCTCTCTATGTTGATCGTTGGTTCCCTGGTGGAGGGTTAGGTCCACGTCATTATTTCCGGTGTCCAGATTCTCTTGTTCGGAATCCGACTCCACATGACCCTCTTCAAGGGATCTGTCCGCCATCACTGGTTGATCTCTCGGTTCCCCGGAGATTGTTGGGCTGGACTTACTGGGTTGGCCCAATCGTCTGAGGAAGGAAGCCTTCGAGCGGGTCTGCGCCTTGGGGGCCTCCGTCCGACTTGTGAGTATGAACGAATGGGGGTGGTACCTGCAAAGACACTCCGATGCCTAAGTCAGCAAGGGTGTGAGCAGGTCTAGAGAGTATTGGGACTTAGAGATACCTGAGAGGTGTCAGTGTATTTATAGTGGTGAACCAATAACCACCGTTGAAGTAGTGCCACTTTTTTAGGGTGTTAACCGTCCCTTTATCTCGAGGAGGTTAAGATATGGCTCTTGGAAGTGGTTAGAGAGATTTTAGGGGCAGTTACTCATTCAAACGAATGTTTATCTGCCAGCTAACTCTCGTCCCCGACTTCTTTAGGGTAAGTCGTGGTAAGAACCGACTTCGCAGGAGGAAGGTCGGTGCTAGGTGAGGCTCAACCCTTCGGATTGGGCCTTTTATTTGTACCTGGACCTTATCGTTGGGCCAAGGTATGAACAATTCATAAAAAAGAAAGATATTTCTTAAGAACGTAAAATTTTTATGGTCAAAAAATTAATTTTTTTCTCTTAAGATATAAAAAATTCTACGTTAATAACATTCACCGTCAACCAAATACTTTTTTTTTTTACCAAAAATAGAAAGACTCGAATCTCATGACTTTTTAGATAAGTAAGAGAAGATTATGCCATTTGAGATATAATTCATTGATACTGTCAACCAAATACTTACCATTAGAATCTAGAGTTTTTAAATTCGTATCACGTTTAAAAAAAAAAAAACTAATACTAGGTTTTAAAACTGTTGATTTTCTTTTATATGTATTTTTCACATTAGTGATACCCTACCGTCGAGTTGTATGTAACCAGGGATGGATTTATGTATATGAGCATGGGGCAATCGCCCCACTACGATTTGAAATTTTTTTGAGTATTATATGATAATATTTATTTATTTTTACTAAATTATTAAAATTTGACTCTACAATAATTTTTTATTCAACTTCTGGTACTTTATAGTCAATTTAAAAATTTTATATTAGATGTCATTAGAATGATCAATTCTCAATTTAAATGAAATTTGTATTTTTTCTTAGAATCAACTCGAAAGAGTGTTATTTATCTTTTTTTTTATATTAATTTTAATTTTTTTTATAATTACATTAATTGAAAGAACTTTTTCAACTATAAATCTCAATAAGAATTGACTTCTAATTATATACGAAGTAAATTTCTAAATAAGTATTTACTTATATATATGTAAAAGAAATACTACACATCCAACTCTTTTTATGAACTAAGTCTAACCAAGTTAAACAATAAAACTTAAAATAATATTAGTCATAACTGTTTTTTGTTGTCTTAGACAAATTTGATTGGAGTTGGTTAACAAAAAAATATGAATATGTAGTATTGTCCTATATAAAAAGACATATATTTATAAGGATAAAGTATATTTTTTGTCCCCGAAGTTTAGCAAAAGTTTTAAAAATACCTTTAAGTTTTATTTTGTTTCAATTTTGTCCCAAAAGTTTTCGATTTGCATCAAATATATCATCGGAGGCTAAATTTTCAAAAAATTTAAGACCAATATAACAATAATGCATAAAAATTATGCTTGATTTGCTTGTGTTGAGAGATTGTTCTTATGAAATTGTTGTTGAATCGATCTTAAATTTTTTGAAAAATTAGCCGTCAGGGGTATATTTGATGCAAATCGAAAACTTTTGGGACAAAATTGAAACAAAATAAAACTTAGGGATATTTTTAAAACTTTTGTCAAACTTTAAGGACAAAAAATATACTTTACCCTATTTATAAATGATTATTTTAGTGTTTTAATTTATAAAATTAGATATTATAAAAACTAATAATGTTATATTTACATCGAAAATAACTATCTGTGAATATATATTGAAATAAAAAATGCACATTAAAAATAAATTAAACAATATATACATTTATATACGTATACATAATGATTAATAAATAATTTGATAACTAATTTTTATGTACATACACATAATATTTTTATTGAGTAAAGTATCATTTTTGTCCCTAACGTTTGGGGTAAGTCCCAAAGTTGTCCCCTAACGTTTCAATCGTCCTATTTAAGTTCCTAACGTTTCAAAATTGACTCAATGTTGTCATGTCGTTAGGGATCCGTTAACAGAATTGACAGCGGGACAAAATTGAGACAATTTTGAAACGTTCGGGATTAAATAGGACGAAAATATTAGAGAAAAAAACGATACATACAAATAAATTTTAATTTAATTTTATCTTTCAATAATATTAATTTTTTACTGTACATAATATTCAATTATTTTTTAATTACATCTAAATAAATTACACTTAATCACATTATTTTTATTTTAAATAAATTTATTTTTTATAATTTTAAAGAATTTTGATTTATTAGAGACAAAAGGTATAATTTATATTTTATTGTATATATATTATTTTTTTTTGCAAGTTTATATACTAGTCATTCTACAAATATTTCGTGATAACTAAAAATCTTTAAGAGTAAAATTATAAAAAAATTTATTTATTTAAAATGAAAGTAATATGATTAAGTGTAATTTACTTAGATGTGATTAAAAAATAATTGAATACTATGTATAGTAAGAAATTGATATTATTGAAAGATAAAATTAAAATTTATTTCTATGTATCATTTTTGTCCCCAACGTTTTCGTCTTATTTAAATTCCTAACATTTCAACATTGAGTCAGTTTTGAAACGTTAGGGAAATAGGACGATTGAAACGTTAGAGACAACTTTGAGAATTACCCAAAACGTTGAGACAAAAACGATATTTTACTCCATTTTTATTATAAAAATTATATATATATATATATATATTTGTCACCATTATCAAAATTTTCTGAAATTTTCATTATCAAAATTTTCTGAAATTTTCTGGATCCATCAGACCATCACTGTATGTAACTTATGTACCTATCAGAAAAACTAATACTAGGTTTTAAAACTGTTGATTTTCTTTTATATGTATTTTCACATTAGTGATACCCTACCGTCGAGTTGCATGTAACCTATGTCCCTATCATTTTAAAAATCTGTTTTCTAATACTCTGATGCATGATACCTAATTACCTATCAGTACCGAAAAATATAAATATATTTATATCCTGATTTAGGAATTAGGAGGAGAGAGTCAAAGTCCAAGCCCTAATCCAACTCTCTAGTTTTTTAATCTCCTGGCCACTACCAGGGTGAATCCAGCAATGCAGCGTGGCACACTGGCACGTTAGACGGCATCCATTGTTTATGACAACTTGACAAGATAGTATCCACACGCAAAATCTTACTATTCTTTAATCGGCGGTGGTCGTATCCACGTGTGTTTGTTTGGCGTTCCAAATGCCCGAGACACGTTTAGGGCCCTTGAATGTTGCTGCAAAAGGGTAGTTGACATTGAATTTGTTTGCAAGGTAGATGAAACTCGCGTTCACGTCCACATCCCCCCACCACTGGTGGGGGCTCCCAAGACTAAGGTAAAAGGTAAATTATGCCATCAATTTCTTTTGAATATGGAGGAATCTCATTAGTTCGATACGAAGTTTGTTCACATTCAAAATTCAATGAAATTACATAAGCAAAATAAACAAGTAGGTGAGACTTTGACTACTACCGAAAGCCCCTCCCCGCTCTTTCCTTTTCTTCCTTACAAACAATGAAGAAAGGCGAGGGATTACAGTTTGCAAAGAATGCTGTTATATATAAACAGGATAGATAATCCGGTATCCAATTCTCTAGTTGGGTCGGTCTAACTTCTATTGCGTACCCTACAGACATGAAGGATGGCCTTCCACGTCATTTACCACGTCAACCTACAAATACCACAAACATAACATCAAAAACCAATAAATGCTACCACTAAAACTATATCATAAAATATAGCAACTTGCAAATAGACTTTTTCTATAGCCGGGAGAGTGAATAAAGTAGAAGCAACTTACATTTAGGATCCCAGGAGTATTGACTGGTTGGATTCCAGCTAATGCTAGAGAAAGTAGACTGCATAAAGTAATGTTTTAAAAATTAATTTCCATAGCATAAGATTGGATGAGACAAATGGAAGTGATTTCTATTTTCTAAGGTCTCAGACACATTCGTTACCAGAAAGACTAATGTTTCATTTCATTGTACCCACCTGAACTACAGAACTGCTAGAAGAATGATCCCCGCGTATTCTTTGATGTTGGTGCACACCAGCATGCCGAAATGGTTCTTCTGCTGTCGTGAACTGCGATGGTAAGTGTAAGTCACCTGTTGAGCTCAATGAATCACCTTTCCCTGCATCAAGCATGGGGCCAAGGCCAAGGCCAAGTGCAAAACTGAGACAATCATTTTTAGAACCATCTGTCAATTCATCATCACACTTCATGATTGAAGTGGGAGACTCCAAACCACCACCACCAAGTGACTCCATTGCCTCTACTTCAGCCAACAGATCAGAGACCGATTCATCAACTAAAGAGCCAAATTCGGCGGGTTCACCAAAGATTGCCTGCCACATAGATGTATTACACGTTGGATTAATTACTTGAGGGCATTCCCAGTTCTGCCCAGAAGACTGCCCTGAATTCTCCTCACAGTCTTTCTGGTAACTCCCACTATTACTCTGGCCTTCAGGAGTCCTGTTCTGGCAATGGTTCACATTATCTTCAGTGTTCCCCTCAACTCCATGACCTTCCTGTACTGTATCAGGAGAGCTTTCATTTGGTTTCTTCGAAAAGGTGGTTGAAGGTAGCAAATTGGGCTGGATGGGATTCAAAATTTCACATTTGGACGACTCCTCTCTCCTTTCAAGATTTCCACTTTGCCCCTCATTCATGTCGACTGCCATATTCCAACTAGAAGAATGAGACTGCAAACCATTGCTCCTAACAGATTCATCTTTACAGTTAGACGGGGTACCAGCATCATCAACCTTCTCAGCTCCACCGGAATTGATAATTCGGCTGTCAGCATGAATTTCCACCCTTGTTTCATTCCTCCCACCATCCTGAATGTTATCTTTATTATCCAATGTAACACAGGACTCTAAAGACATCGGGCTGTTGTAAGGCACGGATACATTTTTGGCACACTTCCCAACAAGTGCATCAGCCAACAATATAGAGTTCTCTTGTGTCTCATATGTCCTCCATATTCTGAGGTCCAGAGGGAAATGTCCACTTGCATTCCACTTATGCAACTGCAGTATAGAAAAGGGTCCTTGAACCATCCCAGATGGATCCTGATAATGCCACAACTTATCGTTCACAAAATTGTCAAACGGCTGCTCCATCCCCGTAGAGAGAAGTAATGATGAAATGTCCACTGCAGCACTAGATGGTTCTGATTTTACAACTCCTACATTAGTATTATTAACAGCTACAACATTAGGGTTGACCTGGTTTGGCATTGTACATATGTTTCCAATCAGCTCCCGGGTAACTGGAATGTCTTGTGTACGGTATCTAACGTCATTCCAGGTACCATCCCAAATAAATATTTGTTTCTCACATCTCTTAGGCTTATTGTCTGTCAAATGATCAAATTCTATGTCTATACAAGAGTTCTCAGAAGCAGCACCTTTGTCGTCCTTAAGATGATAAAGTTGATGGGGAGTTTCAACCTTACAACTTAAAGGAGTAGCACTTCTCCACGGTTTTTTAGCTTGGCGGAGCTCATCTACTGTCAAAGATAGCTTCTCTTTCAAACACACCCAATACATCTTGAAAAGATACTCCCAGCTGGTTTTGTCATCAAAATCAACTTCACACTGTAATGGTAGCAGCAGAAGAGGGAAAATAAATCAAACTTAGACCAGCATCATTCTCCCCAGCACATAAGAGAGAGAGAGAGAGAGAGAGAGAGAGAGAGAGAGAGAGAGAGAGAGAGAGAGAGAGAGAGGGAGATGTTCACAGATAAGAAATTAAGCTAACGTATCAATTACCTTATTTTCCTGACCAGGGTTCTCAACCAGCATTATAGTTCTCATGCACATTCCACAGAATCCTTTATTTCCTCTTACACTAACAAAATCAGCATCTCTTGTACATCCCCTGCACAAAGAATACGTACAAGTATAGCACATATAATGGGATCCCTTCTGACAAACGCTACATATATGCCAACCTGAGTTGCACAGAAAATGAGCTTTTATTAAACGAAAGCTATGCCGATCATCATCATTCATTACATACCAAAAAGTTAATATCCAAAACAAACACAGAACCTGAGTTGCACAGAAAAATGACACTTACTAAACCAAGGCTATGCAATCATTCATTACATACCAAAGAGTCAATATCCAAATAAATAAAGAAGACCGAGTTATCATAACCGAGGAACACTATAATTGGTAAATTATTTATGACTGGACTTCGATTAAACTCGATAATAATGCACAAACAATATAGGAAAATTATTAAACCGCACCTCAATAAGCATGTAGAGCTAGATAGCAAAATTAAACCCACTCGCATGTTGATATCCCAACAAAGTAATACGAATCCAATAGGAAAAGTAGTTAAAGAAGCAACATACCGCAATTCCATTTGGCCTTTGAACGAAAGAAGGCTTCGTCTCGCTTAATACAAGCAGGATGATACGCTTTAGGACAACCCCTAAAATTGAAAAACAGAAGAAAGACGATTAAATACACAACAATTGCGAATGTTTTGCAGCTCAAAAAACCCATATAAAGAACTCAAAATGGTGTTGAATTCACAAAACACAAGCTCAATTCCACACACATGTAGAGTTCAAATTAAAGTCCAATTTCTTCTTTTTTTTTTCAGAAGCGTTGACTCACCGGCGATCACAGAGAACGAGGCTTCCGCCATCGAAGCATATGAAGCAAACATCCTCCTCCTCCTTCTTCTGCCTCACCGGAGCAGGAGCCGCCGTGGCTCTCGGAACCCCCCTGGCCGGACGACCGCGCTTCCTCTTCAAACCAGCGGCGTCCGGTACGGCGACCTCCGAGTTGGGAGCGCAGGCAGAGGCCGCTCTTCTCTCGGCCACGTCAGCATCGGAGGGAACTCCAGAAAGCTGCGAATCGGAATCCCTAACGACCTCGGCGGTGGTGGTTTGTTGTTGTTGTAGCGGTTGGTCCATGAAGTCAACCGAATCGGGTCAAATGAAATGAATAGGAGGAAATCAAGAGGAGAAGAACATGAATCGAAAGGAAAGAGATAGAAAGAAAGAAAGAAAGAAAGAGAGAAACCCTAAGAGGAGTATCGAGAGGAAATGAAGCGTGGTCGGTGTGGGCACATGGAAATGCAAATGGAGATGTGACAAGGCCTTGTTGGTAATTTCGTGTCAGTATCCAAAGAGAGAGAGAGAGAGAGAGAGAGAGAGAGAGAGAGAGAGAAGACAAAGTGTGAGAGATAGAAAGAGACTCTGACCTGACTTGTGGAAGAGTGAGAAGAAGAGAAGAAAGCACGACACGCTCACTGCGGATTCGTTGAATGTGGTGGCCACTGCACCCTCCTCTTCAACCCCCCCCCCCCCCTCTTTTATTTTTTTTCTTTCCCCATTTACATAACCTTTTTTATTCTTTATTCTTCTCTTTTCCCTTTTTTTTTACTTTTATTACTATAATTTGTTTTATTTTACTAATACATTACTATATAATCCCTTATTATTAGCAACCTTTTTAGTTTAGCAACAACACGCGGGTTAATTTATTATTATTATATCTATGATTTATGACATTGAATGGGATAGTTATTGCGATTGTGATTGTGATTGTGATGACTAGTTAGGAATATTGAACAGTTGGGGGATGAGAATTCAAAGGTGGGGGGGTGTGTGTGTATGGGAATGGATCGTCAAAACGCGACGCTCTTTTTAGTTTTATTTTGAAGTTTGTTTTGTTGTTAGTGTGTCCAATTGTGTACGTGGTGTGTTGTGGTGTCGACCACCACGTGTTTAGTTGTTGTTGCCGAGGAAAAGGCACTCAATGAGGAAGAAGGGCTTGTGGGGCCCCACTTGCCTTTCTAAACGCCAAAAACATGATCCAACCAACACCACCCCCCTCCTCTCTTTCTCGCCCCACCTCTCCTCACCTTACACCTTCACCACATCTATTTCTATTTGTTTTCACTTTCTCCCCTCACCTTTCCACCATCAGCTCTTTGCCTCTTTCTTTTAATACTAAAAAAACTTTACTCTTAAATAAATGTTTACCTTTAAGTTAAACAATAATCGAAATTTGTTATTTATCAATTATAGTCAAAATAATGTTATAGACACAAGTCAACAATCATCAATTACCAATCGTCTAAGAATTTATATTTAGTTTTTATGCAAATAATTTTATTATTATGTTTCTTACATTAGTCTAAAACGTTTAAAGCCCAAAATTACACACTAGAGAAGGAGAGGTTAACTTGGGGCATTTTACCCGACTTGGGTCATTCCTATCCGATTTGGAGAACAGGCAAAAAACTTGCACTACTTGGATTATCTTACAAGCAAGAAAAGTAATGGTATTCCCTCTACAGTAATCATCCACATAACAAAATAAATATATTTTTTTTAGATTAACGTAACATAGTTGATAAACTACAGGACAAAATAGGTGCTCATAATAAGTACATCAACTCATAAAAAGTTTATCTATTTAGTGTAGATATATTAGGTTTTTTTTTTCCAAAATAAATTATGAAAAATGATTAATTCTCCAAAAATGATTTTTTCACTTTAATTTTCTAAATACACGTTTTTTTTTTTTGTATTTGTGCCGGTGAACTCCATAAAAATTAGCAACCCGAAGAACTCCACTCAACGTTTTTAAATTGATCCATATCATTGGCTCTAATATAGTATATAGATCTACAAACAATATATAGGAATACACAAAAATATACAGACAAGAAGCATGGATTCTTCAAGGATTTATTTAATTATAAATTAAAAAAAACCAAGCTATATTTAATAATGGCAATTATTATTATCGTCTCAAAAAATACGCAGGTACATCGAAATACATATTAAACAAGGATTTTTTTTTTGAAAAAATAGTTATTTTTAGAATTTATAATTAAAAAAATATTTGTTAAATATGACTTATTCCGGTGTAATTATATATTTTTGGAAACTATAATAATAATTACTATTGTTAAATATGGCTTGTTTTTTTTTTATTTATAATTAAAAATATTCTTGAAGAACCATGCTTTTTTTGTATATTTTTGTGTACTCCTATATATTGTATATACTATTTTGGAGTCAATGATATGGATCAATTTAAAAATTTTGAGTGGAATTAGCCGAAGATAAGGCAAACTCTATAAAATTTATAGAGTTCGCCAGAATGTAAGGCGAACTTGTTAATTTTTATGGAGTTTGTCGGGTTCGGCGAACTTGCCCAAATGCAAAAAAAAAAAAAAAAAACGCGTATTTAAGAAATTAAAATTGAAAAATCATTTTTAAAAAATTAATCATTTTCCATAATTTATTTTAGAAAAAAAACCAGATATATTATGTGTCCTCTCCATGTGTGTTGTATATATATAATTGTCTACTACCAGCATAAATACTATTATTCTTCAAATAATTTCCATCTAGTTTTTATTAAAACTATTAAAATATCTGGTAACTTTGGCATCGGAGCAACAAATTATAACTCAAATGACATAATTTTCTTATATACTTGCTTAAGAAGTCATGGATTTGAGTCTCCTTATCTTCAATAAAAAACAAAAAAAGACAAAACTTTGGCATCGGAATTCACTGATTTTTAGTGTTTATAAAAAATTATTATAATAGTTAATTAAAAAATACAACCAACTATCCAACTTAAATTATTTGAGTAATTAATATACTCATTTGCTTAAACAAATATTAAGAATTAAAAAAAAAATTGTACATGCAGAAATTTATTTAACTTTTTAATGCTGCAGTTGGGCAAGGTATGCGAGATATATTGATATAGTATAATGAGGAGAATTTACATAGAATTTAGACAGGTTAATGTTTTGCGTGCACATATTCTAGATTCCTATTAAACACTAATTTAATTGATCTGCATCGGATCAGCTAATACAATATGCATTATTCGGGAAAGTTGTGTTTGGGTTCTTTATTTGTTGTGTGGCGTTAGAGGGAATGTAGAATATGGTGATAATTGATAAGGGCATACGTAGCTATTTTTGCTTTCATTTCATCAACTTCCCCATCCATATAATATTCTTTTGTTCTTTTATGTTGTAATAGTATGGGCAACACACAATTTCTTTCCTTTACTTAACTATCCCTTTTAAGGAGTACGATTTTAATGGTGCTAAATCTACCCTGAATATAGCGCATATATAAGTTATCAAATTATTTCCATTAATATCGAGTCCAGTTTATATATAATAATACAAAAAACCTTCTCTTAAGTGTTTTAAGAATACATTTTTAAAATATTATTGTTATGCAAATTTTTCTGTAAATGTAGATTGGTTCAATATCTAATAATTTAGAAACAAAATCTATCACTTAAAAGATTACTAGTTTTGAGTTGTACACCAAAGATTCTATTTCTTTATCAAAAAGATAAAGAAAAAATTAAAATGTAAAAGAATATAAATGACCTAAAATTAAATAGTTGAAAACGAAATAAATGACTTTAAATTAAAGAAAAGCAATAAAATATTTTTAACAAAGTTGAAGAATTTTGAATTCAAATACAAACAGAAATGTTAAAAGAAGAAAAAGAAAAACTTTGCAAAAACAAGTAAATATACAGGAAAGGAAATATTACAAAGAATTTAAAAAGAATTTAAAAGACATGAAATGAATCTTACAGAAAAAGAAGTTCTAAGCAAACTCAGAAAGTTACTGAAAATGTGAGAGTGCAAGAATGTTTTTCTGAAATCGAATTTTAACCTCTACTCCTTCCAAATTCTATCTATTTATAAGCTTTTTCGATCAATCCAATTCCATCACGTGTTTCATATGTGAGAAAACTAAGTGTAACCGTTCCCGCCATATAAATGATGGAGTAACTGTCTTTAACTGCTTCAAATATTTAATCTTTCCACTTGCTTCGATCATGGAATCACTGCTTCGATCACGAAGACTTGTACTCGACAAACTTTTTCGATCAGTCCACTTTACTTGTCAATAAACTCTCTTCAATAAACTTTAAAAAACCTGCTCAATAATATTCAAACAACATTCTTGATATGCTCATTATCAATTTGAATTAATTTTTACTAACAAATTGCCTCCTTGAATTGATGACTTTTAACTTGGAAACAAAAAATTTGTGGATTCAATGAATTCCTCATTTCCTCAACTTCAGAAAAACTTGTAAAAGAAAAGCTTTCAATCCAATTTTAACAAAACTAAAAGAGCTTTCGAACCAAAACTCTTGAAATTCATAACTGACATTATATTTGGGAAACTACTCGGCACATCCATTAAATGCGCATTCCATCATGCACACTTTTCTATTAATTTCGAATGTTTAACTTTTTCTCATTTCAAACTCTTTCAGTTTCACTCAGGGATGGACCCACGTTTAATATAGAGGGGGTATTTGCCCCCACAAATTTAAAAAAAAAATTAATACTTATATATATATATATATATATATATATATATATATATATATGTATGTATGTACCACTTAGTATATTTTATTTAGGGATAAGTACTTTTTTCGTCCCTAAGGTTTGAGGTCAAAATCAAAATCGTCCTCGACTTTTTTTCTTATTTAAATCATCCCCAACATTATAAAACGTTATAAAATCATTCTTTTCTACTTCAATTATATTTTTTGACCAAATTACCCTTCATTATTAATAAAAATAATATTAAAAAAAATAAAACCCCACCCCACCCACTCCCCAGCATCTCTTCGGTCTCTCCCCCCACCCCTCTCCCAATCCCCTTCCTTCTACTCTTCACCATCACCCTCTTCTTCTCACCTTCGCCGCGACAATTATCACTGACGAAGGACACCCACCCCTCCTCCCCTTCCTCTTCTCACTCTTCTCCAATTCCCTTCCAGCTTCTCACTCTTCTTCATTTTACCAGGCAGACAAAACATAGCAAAAGGTAGAAGCAAGAAATTAAATTAACAACAACATAGTCATCACCTCTTCTCACTTCGCACCTCCTCACTCTCTCTTTCCTCACCACCATCACCACTGCCACCATAGCCATTCATTACTCACAATACTTTTTTTTTTCACCAACAACACTAGTCCCAAATAAATTAACAGCAACATTCACAAAATAAATCAACAAAAAATTCAGATTAAATAATAATTCAATAATCATCAACTACAATTTCAGTTTTAAGATCAAACAACAGAAATTAAAAAAATTAAAAAATCACAAGCAGAAGCATAAACTCAAGTAGAAGCAAAAGTTTAAGCAGAAGCAGAAGAAGAAGAGGCAGAAGAAGTAGAGGCAGTCACAGAAGAAGAAGCAGCACCGGCGGGTCCCCCTCCCGATGACGACGCGACGGCGACAGCGAACCCTAGAAACGAATAAGTAGGGCAGCGAAAACGGAGAGAAGAAAAATTGAGGTTGGAATTGGGGTTGGGGTTTTGAAGAGAAGGGCATAAGGAAGGGGAGGGGGGTTATGGGAGGGGGTGAGGGGGTGGGGCTTACGTTTTATTTTAATTTTTTAATTATTTTTATTATCTAATAAGGATAATTTGGTAAAAAAAAATAAAATTGAAGTAGAAAAGGACGATTTTATAACGTTTTATAATGTTGAGGATGATTTTAATAACAAAAAAAGGTCGGGGACGATTTTGATTTTGACCTCAAACCTTAGGGACGAAAAAAGTACTTATCCCTTTTATTTATCTCAAAATAAAATATAAATAGTTCTTTTGTATTTTATATTAAAAAATATTTTGTTAAACTTAACACATAATAACAATTATATTGTTAAATTTGATTTAATATGAAAAATAAATAAATAAACTTAAAAAATAGTGATAATTAATTTTATTATATTAGTTAATTAATTAATAATTAAATTAAAACTTAGTTTTTTAATTAAATACAACTTAAATTATTAGTAATTTTTTAAAAATTGTTTAAGATAAAAAACATATTATTTATATATTAATATATTGTAATTATTTTGGGTAAAAAATTTATTTATACTATAAAGATTATAATAAGTAGATTTGACAATTAAATATAAGATAATAAAAAGTAAAATAATTATTTAAGAACATATACAGAAAAATAATATTTAGTCATGTTAAAAATAAAGAAGAAAGTAATTATTAATATTTTTTTTTGTTATTTTAAATATTATACTGTGTGTATGAAATTATATTTTTATTATTTTAAATATTATAATAGTGATTGTGTGTATATTTCTAGTTCTTATATGTATAGATAGTTTTAATTTAAAATTTTGAATATATCTAAACTAATTTGAATTGCTCAAGTGATTAGCTTAGTCGTCCGCTTAAGTAAGTATTGAGAGTTCGAATTCTGTCTCGTATGTATAGTAACTTATTGCCGGCCAATTGTATATTCTTAAATGGAACTCAAATTCATGACAGATTAGTCCTTAACTTGTTGGGTATCGTAGGAAGAAAAAAAAATATCTATACCTAAATTTTTTTATACTTTTGCCTCCGTTACTAAATTTTTCTGGGTCCGTCACTGGTTTCACTTATAAATACCTCTCCATTAGATTTTGAAACTTTTTCAAAAACTTCTTCATCACATACCTTTTTCCAGTGCTAAATCATTTCATCTTCCTAGTTCTGCATCTAAAAACAGGAAACACCTTCCTTTCAAAATTCTCACCGCTCGTAAAACTCAATTCCATCTACTCTCTTTCTTCAAGGTATTTTCATGTACCCGCCATATATATTTGAGCCATCAATTTGATATATCTGTTTTATAAAGGAGTATTCTTATTTTACTCATCTCATCACTGTGCATTTCCTAGAATCACCATGACCACTAGCAGCAACCCTTCTTCTTCCACAAAAGAAAAAGAAACCATAGAAGAAATCCCATGTATAAACCTTCATATTATAGCTCAGGACCATGACATTATTATTGAAGACCCTATTGATGTTGTCAATGCACAAAAATCCTTTTTTCTTTTACTGTTGATGACTAAATGCACTGCTTCTTGAGCCCTTTACTTCTTCCTTCTGAAATTGATCAAGTCCTTCCTTTTTTTTCTTCTCTCCCTGGTCAAGAACTATTGATAAAAAGAACATGTATATGGCTCCCTTCGATGACCATACAAAGCCATTTCGAAATAATCCTAAACTTCTTCAAAAAGTGTTAACTATATGGTCTGGTTCAAAAGGATCGAACTAGAAAAGAAGGACTTTTGGGCCTGGTGTGGCATATATGACCTCCTTCGATTGTTCCAATACCAACTTACTACTCATCATTAGATGACCGAAGATACCTTATACTTTTGGAGTCGATCGACTAATAACCTCCATTTGCCATGTGGGATGGTTGGTCCTGCCCTTTTTTATGTAGCAACTATCACAGGACTAACTCCTTCTAGAATCGATATTTTCACTGACATGGAACTAACAAAGAAATACAAAATCAACTGGAAGAGCTCTTCTTACGGAAAGTTCATAAAAATAACATGGTCAAGGTAAGGATTCCGTTTTTGATGACGAGTGTAACACCCTACCACACAGAGTTTTACGCTTAAGTTCGTAAAACAGAGGTGGTGAGGTATTACAACCTCTAAAATAATATATATATAGTTGAAGAAAGTTATACTTAGGAGCCATAAAGGTTGGTTAAGCAAAATATGAAAAAATAAAAGCGCAACTCTCAAAATAACGATTACTTGCATATGAAGAAAGGTAAAGATATACATATATGATAAGAGTAGAGTGTCAATGATATAAATATGTAAACTCCAGGCTCAATCTGCGAAGTTAAGGTTGGCCAGAGGATATTTACATAAGGATATACAACCTTAAGTTTCCAAATACTCAAAATAACCCTAGTTCTCTATCAAAAGCCTCTATAAGGTAAGAGTGAAACACACACAAAAGGAGAAGTCTAAACATATATATATATATATATATATATATATATATATATATATATATATATATATATAAAACAAAGCAAAAGGCATAAAACCAATATCCCAATTTTGCTGCAACAGAAACCCCAGACGTCTAGCGAGATGCCTCTCAACCTGCATGTGAAAATGTCAACATATGTATGGAATGAGAACCGGAGGTTCTCAATATGGTAATGGTGCTTACATATATAAGATGTACGGTCCAGGCAATCCTAGAACTTCAACATTCAGATATAGTGCCTGTCACACTCTTGGGATATAGTGCCCACCACACTCATAGGATATAGTTCCTGACACACTTTCTAGGGTAAAGTGCTCCCACACTCTTAGGATATAGCGTCCGCCACGCTCTTGGGATATAGTGTCCGACACACTCATGGGATATAGTGTCCGACATACTTTACAATCAGAGAAAAAACTTAAACATACTCAACATCAACAATCTCAATCAAGCCTCAATTATCATATTCGTTTATTAACTCATATATGCATCTCTAGCATACTCGCAACATTTCCGCACTTCCTCAATTAATCATAATCATTTAATCATCAATCATATTTCAATAATAATTCATCATTTTTAATTAATCGGCACCATTTTAGCCTCATACATCTCATACTCAGCCTTCCATACTTCCTCGGCTCATTCAATATCAACTTAACTTTTATTCACCTTATATACATAATCATTTACAACTTCCTAACTCAAGTTCTTCTTTTCTCAATTTTCTCTATGGGTATACTATCCTTCCTAAGCTCAAAATTGGGCATCAAACTAATGGATAATTAAAAGGGGTTGGAAAACTAGAGAATTGGTAAGACTTCAAAAAAATCACTTATGTTGTCGAAACAGGGTTCTGCGTACGTGACATAGTGTCCGTGTACGCGAGCCTCCAGAAACCAATGGTCCGTGTACGCAGGACTTACTCCGCGTATGCGAGACAGCTGGGTAGTGCCCTTTGTCCGCATCGCGTATGATGGCCCGCGTACGCATGCCTCCTTTTCCTTCCAAAAACAACAAAGTTGCAGATTTCACTTTTCACTTTTCGCACACCAAACTTCAAACGCGCATAACTCTTTCGTTTTAAAATATTTTTTGCCCGTTCTTTGAGCGACGTAAACTTCACGGATCCAATATTCTTTTGAAAATAAGTTTGATAAAAATTGAGGGTCCAAAGACCAAGTTATAGCTCGCCAAATTTGGTTCAAAAATCAAGTTTTACAAAAACTTTAAAACTCAAGCTTTCCAAACCAAATTTAACCAAATCCTAAACAAAACCATCTTAACCATTATCATAACTCATCAAACCCCAACTTATTACTCATCAATCATTTAAGTTCCCAAAATACCAACACTTCATTATCAACTTAACATCTTATTTACCATATATTCATGCATATACATAATAATTCCATCAAATCAAACTACACCACATCAATTCAACATATAATTCTTCAATATCACTTACTCATTTCAACTACAATTCATATCCATTCAATATCTATTAACTTTATCCACTAAGCATGCACCAAACACATAATTCAACATAATCATCATTAATCATGGCATAATCTCATCAACATAATTATTCAACTCAAATAATCATTTATCATTCACCACACATATCAACCACTCACTCAATAATTCAAACCACAAGTATCGAATCCTAAATCATACATATTATCCAACTTATCCTAGGGTCATCTAGTCTAAGTTTTTACGAAATATTACATGTTATCTATGAGAAACCAAAACCATACATTGGCCGATTCCTTCCTAATCCCCGAACGCCACAAGCATCACCGTTCTGCAATTGTCCAATGCCCCAAATGTACACCAACAGAAAATCCATCCACCAAAAATCAACTCAAGCTACCAATGTTCGTCAATTTGCCTCCATAATCGCATAATTTAATCTAATACCATATAAATACCACTTAAATTAACATAGGATTTGCTATTCCAATAATTTCACAAGAAATTGAGGTTTTTCAGCTTACCAACACAAAATTGAAGCAAGACCCAGCAAATTCACAAGGTCAAAATGCTCCTAAAAATCAAAATTCAACAAAATCTCAAAAATCAAAACCTAAAATTCAAAAATTAGAAGAGAGTGACTGAGCGAAAAATAGTGAAGTACTATTGTTCTATGGGTTTTTTAGAGTTCGACACAGTGGTCATGTGGCCACAAACGGTGCGACGATTGGAGCTCCGGATCAAAAGTTATGAGAGGTTGAAGTTTGAGTGAGGGTTTGGGTGTTCTTAGGCACTTTCTCTTCTATGCAGCGTGCTTCCATGAAATGAGATGGAAGAAAGCTGAAGCTCATCATAAATGGTTAAGTGGGTTGTGCCTTGGGCCTGTTATGAGTCCGATGCGTTCGATTCGGCTCGTTCAGCCCAATTTTGGGCCAAAACCTTTAAAATTAGTGTCAAAATTCATATTTTAATTATTTCTACTTCATTAAACTATAAATTTTAATCTTCTAATTTTTTTTACTAATTTTTTAATAATAATTATGCTTTTGGTTGAATGTTGTATTTTTTTGCTCTCAAAATGTCACCATGCAAAGACTCTATCAACCTCTTACTGCCCTGATCCATGAGAGTACATCAATTTTATGTCTTTCTAAACTACTCCTAGATAACTTGTATGATGAGATTGGCCACATGGTAACAAGTCTCAAAAATTGATCTCATCTCAGTGCAGGAGGATCACTCTGACTTCTTCAATTGTGATTAAATGCAGTCTTTGAAAAATTCATTGAAGTCGATGGCATCCCGATTTTAGCTAAACAACCCATCGAAGACATCCGTCTTCTATCTTTGAAACCAACTTTTCTTGGTTCCAAAATCGAAGATCTTTTTGGGTAGCCTTCAGCAAATACTACCATGCAAAAACTTTTCAGGACAGAACTTAACTTTGCACCTTTTGTCGACCGCAAATGTGGTTCCACTTGGTTTCAAGCACCAAGAATTTCAAAGGACAATAATGAGAAGGTGCAATGCTCAAATGATAGAAATTGGAGCAATTATACTGCCATCCAAGTTTTCACTACTGGCATCCTTATGTACAAGAAAGACCAATATCGAGTCACTTTACATGCTCTCCATTTTGTGGCTCGACAAATGGGATTTTCTCAAGCCTTGCCAGCTCCATTTGGTTCAAAATTATCAAGTCAAGTGGGCCAAAAAATCTACAACTCCATATCGCTTATAATTCGAGAATCGAAACACAACAAAGGTCGTCGATCTGAGTACGAAGTAATCGACTTTGTCCCGAGTCAATATGTGACCAAATCTTTTCTTGTTTTGTGGTAAAAATACTATTTTCATTATAATCGTAGCCTTAAAAAAATTCTTAAAGGTATGTTGAGAGTTTTCCCAAGCATGTGTAAAAAGCCTGCCACCATTGCTATCTCAAAGAGGAAAGTAGAGTCTTCAAAAGTTTCAAGAAAGAAATTGAAAGTCTCGAAAGCCTCTTCTGCAGCATCAAGTTTAGTAGAGATATCAAAACAAACTAAATATTTGTATTCATTTCTATACTTACATCTCAAATATTAAAGTTGTCCAAAGAATATTTTTATTAGGCTAAACAACAATACACCAGCAAGTTTGTTGAATCCCCCTCAGAAAATCCAAGTTCCAGAAATTCTCCATCGAACACTGAAGGTTTCGAGGTCAAATTTGAAGATATATCTTCTAGTTCTTCCAACTTATCAGATTCTGAAACTACCAAGGTATTTGTATTTTCTTTTGTTATTAAAGAAAAAAAAATAAAAGTACAATCCCTTTATCAAAAAGGTTTGTTTGCAGGAAGCAACTCCTCCTCCAAGGAAAACCAATGCCAGTCCTACCATTCACCAATTATCCTTTATATCTTCCAGTACCAATTCGACTCCACCAATCAATATTGAACCAGAGAAGACAAAAAATGCAGAAACAAATTTGTTGCAAACCAAAGCTGTCATTCATGCACCATCAACCATTCATGACGTCAATAACCAAAAGGAAGAAACCATCAATCTCAGCCAGGGTGATGATGCTTTGAGTGAGCTTCTTGGAGTCATCTTGAAGTTCTCCAAAGGCAAAGAAACTAGGCTATCAAGTTTCGAGAATAAATCAGTTCATCTAGATCAAAATCCATAAGTTTCTAATCCTCCTGAAGGCACACATGATCCAAATGTCACAAAAAAATCCCATTGATCCTAGTCTTCTCGATCTTTTTCAAAAACTAAAACTTCTGCTTGTCAACCCTATTAAAGCATGGTTCTCACAAGATGGTCTTGATGCTGCACTTAATCAGATTTTAAGCTCTAATTTTTTTTTCAAGATCTTTCTGATCATATCAAACCACTTGTATCTTTTATCAATCACACCAAAAAACTTTTCTCATATTAGAACGAGCTTGAGCTCCATCGAAAAGGAATGAAAGAGGTTAAAGATAAAAATGTCAACGTTGAGATTTCCTTAGCTAATAGAAAAAAAAGTATTAGATTATGAAACTCATCTGATCGATGCTTCTGTCGAAATGAATAAACTAATCACTAGAGAAAAAGAGCTCAAAAGAGAACTTGCTGAAATCAGGAAAAATAAAATTCTTCTTCAAAAGCCTCTCGACAAACTTCAAAGTATCAAACATTTTCTTGACAAAGAGGTCCTTTATTTATCAAAAGAAAAATATGATTTAGACAATCGAGCTCTCCAACATCAGACTACAGAAAGCGAACATCTCCAAGAACTTCGGTCGCTTGCATAGGATGCACACAAATAAAGGAACAATTGGACCAACTTTTGCAACTTTATGAAGACTAAAGGTTTGGAATGCCAAGTTTCGTTTGTAAAGACATTTTGAATTTACCTTTACTTTAGCTTCAAACTTAATTATTGCTTCACAAACATCGATACTGTTTTAAATACTTTCTATTTATTGATTTAATTTCGATTTCAATATCAATATGCTTAATTCGATATGCATTTTCTGAATACAAATTGATTATTTGAAAAGGCCCTTTCTAACAAAGGGATCATTTTCTGTAAACTCTTGATTTTCTATCGATCGGCAAAATAACTTTTAAAACTAATTCGCCAATATCAAACACTTTTTCTTTTACTCGTCGATTATATATACGAGCCACATTCTCTTTTTGATGAATAATATGATCAAGTGTTAACAAGCAATCATTGTCGCATTACCCTTATGGTATTAAGATTAATTTCCAAATGTAAAACTACATCATGACCATAAACTAGTTTATAAGGGGATGTGTTTGTTGCGCCTCTTGGCGAATTTTGATAAGCTCACAACACTTGATTCAAAGTTTCATGCCAAGTGTGAGGTTTTCGACTAATTTACTTCTTAATCAAATTGACTAAAATTTTATTTGCAGCATCGACTTGGCCATTTGCTTGCACATAATACGAGGTTGAAGTTACTATAGTTATACTTCTTGATACTACAAAATTTTGCATACATTGGTCTGTGAACATCATGCCTTGATCAATACTTAGAGTCTGAGGAATTCCAAATCAATGTATTATATGTTCTTCTATAAAATCGATAATCTCATTTTGGCCGACTTCTATTAAAGAAGTAGCTTCGACCCATTTCATAAAATTATCAATTGCTACTAAGATAAACTTATGATTCTTAGATGATGGAGGATGAATCATTCCAATTAAATCCAAAGCCCAACATCTAAATGGCCATGCTTTTATAATCGAGCGTAACATAGAAGTAGAAATCTGTTGTATTACCCCATGTTTCTGACACTCTTGACATGCTTTTGCAAAATCAATACAATCTTTGACCATAGATGGCCAATATACTTGATCACGTCGAAGTACCCATGTCATTCTTTCACCAGCTTGGTGGGCACCACATATACTCTCATGGACTTCACCAAGAGCAATTGTTTTTTCAGACTGACTCAAACACCTCATGAGACTTCCTTCAATATCTTTTTTATACAATTCATCACCTATCACTACAAAATTCATTGCCTTTAATTTGACCTTTTGATTGACCTGAACGCTAGTATACTTTAAATATTCTGTAATTGGTTTCCTCCAATTGTCACTATCCCACTTAACAATGACTAAGATTTCTCTTTTTTCGATGGGTACAAGGATTTGTCGAACCTCTACCAATTTTTCTAAAGTTTCAGAAGGAATTTTATACTTCAACGCAATTCGAGCCAACTTATTAGCGACCTCATTTTGAATCCTTGGAATATGAACCAAAGATACTTTTTGAAAAGACACTAATAACTTCTATGCCGTCGTCAAGTACTTTTGCAATTTTTCATTATTGCATTTGAATTTTTTTGACAACTGTTTTAAAACTAACTTAGAATCTCCTAAGATTTGAACATCTAATGTCCCCTTGTCAATTAAAATTTCTAATCCCAATATCAAAGCTTCATATTCAACTATATTATTCGAACATGGATACTTTAATCCAAACAAAAAATTTGATGAGATTCCTTCTGGGGATATAATCAAAATGGCAACACCAACACCATCTATATATGTCGATCCATCAAAATATAACTTCTAAGGTTCAAAATCAATATTAACAATATTTGCCCCCTAGTCATTAAAATTATTCGCTCGATCGACCAAAAAATCTGCAATGACATATCCTTTAACAGCTTTGGCTGTGACATATTGTAAGTCAAACTCCGTCAAAGCAAGAATCTATTTTCCTAATCGACCTCTCAATATCGAGTAAGATAACATGTATTTTACTAAGTCAGTTTGTGCAATGACCTTTATAGTTTTCGCAACCATATAGCACTTTAGTTTTGTGCAAGCATAGTAAAGAGAAAGACACAACTTCTCGATGGGAGAATATCTTGTCTTAAAGTCAGATAGTACTCGACTTAGGCAATAAATTGCTCTTTCATGCCCCCTCTTCATCATCTTGAGCTATCATACACCCAATAGTATTTGTCGAAGCTGTGATATATAATTTTAAAGGTTCGAGAGGGCAGACTGTCGCCATCACTGGCGCTTTCGACAAATAATCCTTGATCGAATTGAATGCTTGTTGAGTAAATATTGAGATTCATATTTAAGTTTAAATTAAAGATGAGAAAATACGGGTTTGACCAGACAAGTTAGAAATAAACCGTCTCAAAAAAGTAACTTTTCCTAAAAACGACTGAACTTCCTTCTTTGATGAAAGAGGTGGAAAATCGAAAATTGCCTTGGCTTTATTCTGATCGATTGCAATTCCTTTATTTTGTACTATAAACCCTAAAAAATTTTCTGTCGAAACTCCAAATACACATTTTAAAGGATTCATTTTCAAACCTTTTTGTCACATTTTTGAAATGCTTGGCTTAAATAATCGAGATGTTGATCCATCGAATTCGATTTTACCATTACATTGTCGATATATACTTCCATAAATTTTCCTATGTATTCATGGAAAATAGTATTCATAGCACGTTGGTATGTTGTCCCAGCATTCTTTAAACCCAAAGGTATCATTACCCATTCATAAGTCCCCAAAGCACCAGGACATCGAAAGTTGTTTTCGATACATCATCCTCAGCTATAAAAATCTTATTATAACCAGAATAACCATCCATGAAACTCAAAATCTCATTACCAGCTGCCGAATCGATTAACATATCTGCTACAGGCATAAAATATTCATCCTTAGGAGTAGCATTGTTCAAATCACGAAAGTCAATGCAAATGCGAAGTTTTTCATTCTTTTTTATTACTGGCACGATGTTCGATACCCAGTCGACATAGCGAGCTGTTCGAATAAATTTTTCTTTGATTAGTCTTTCGATTTCTTCTTTAATTTTAAGATTGATTGTAGGAGCAAAACGTCGAGGTGCCTGTTTCACAAGTCGAGAAAATGGTTTCAATACCAATGTATGTTCCACTAATGAACGATCTAGACCAGGCATTTCATCGTAGTCCCAAGCAAAACAATCTTTGTATTCGACTAGTAAATTAATCAATCTCTCTCAAAATTGTTCATCAATATTTTTACAAATATATGTAGGTCTAAAATCACCATCATTTCCTAAATTAATTTCTCCAAGTGGATCTTGAGACTTGAAACCTTTTTTTGATATGATCGTTATTAACTAAAGTTTTTTCAAAACCTAAAGGCTCCAAATCGTAAATGCAATCGAAAGAGAGATCGACTGGATCATATGAAAAAAAAGCAAACTTTATTATTGACTGAGTCAGCAATCGAATTATTTACAAAACTGAGATCTTTAAATATGCCAAACTGGTCCATAATCCTAACCTTAGGAATGAAAATACATGTAACATCAAACACACAACTAGATTCAATTTTAAGAATCAAAACTATACTAGGAATTGAAAATACTGAATTTAAATTACTATTTGATTCAACTTCATCGGAAGAATCATTCTTAATATAAGAGACGCTTAAATTATCTAAATAACTTTTTAAAGAACATAGATAGTTTAATACATCTTGGCCATTAGCCATGACAAGATACAATCGAACTGAGTGTTTGACCTTCACTCCCAACCAGTAGGTGTGTAATCAAGCTTTGGGTGTCGCAGCTTCACATTAAGCCCTTCTGAAGTTAAAAAACAGCTTTCGCAATTATAATAATTGAGCATCCTGTTAACATTAAGTGGTTTCAATTTGTCGTTATAAACCTTAAAGTCAACATGCATCTGCTCTATATAAAGATTTGAATCTGTCTTTATCACTTCAGTTTTTCCTTCATCAATCCAGAGAAGGATGCTTTAGTGCACAGTCGAAGGTACAACCCTAACATCATGAATCCAATCCCAACCCAGCAAGACATTATAACTAGCCTTTGATGGAACTACAACAAAAACAATCATTCAAGATGACGATCCTACTTGAACTTGGAGAGTTACCATGCCTTTTGCAGGTGTCGATACTCCACCATAGTTAGTAATTGAAATATTAGTAGGAATCAGATCATTGAAGTGCTTTCCAACTTTCATCAATATTCTTTCTGGCAACAAACTGGTTGTTGTTCCTCTATCAATCAATACTTTATTGATTCATATACCACTCATACAAATACTAATGTGTAGAGGCCAAAAATGCGATTTTTGCTTTTTAGTTGGCTTTTTGAAACATCCCAACTCTTCCTCCTCACATACAAAGGTAAAAGCCTCTTCATCATCCACATCATAATCTTCGCTCAAATCTCCTTCATATTCTCCCAAATACTCTGTTGGTGTGATAGAAATAGTACTCACCATATCTTCATCTCCTTCATCAAAATATTCTTTATCAAGATCAGCGTCCTTCTCCTTAACTTCAATTAGGACTACTACAAAAGCTTTGCCCTTTTCAACCTTAGCTGGGAAAGGAATCCCTTTGGGATAAGTTTCTCTATCAGACAAAAAAATTAATTGAGTATGAACAGAAGGGTAACCCCCTTATCTGTTGAAATCGATGGTCTTTTTGGTATTGTTTGACGCACATATCTTCCACCTCGATTTTCTTTAGCCCTTCCTCAAGGATATGGATAATGACCTCGACTAAAACCTCGATGACCTCTTTGGGGTTGACGTTTGTATTGAACATCTTGACTGTGAAACTCTTGGCAATTTTTAATCCATTGAACTCCCAAAACTTGTGAGTAACTTAGCGAAGGAGGAAAGTTCCCTCGGGGATTTTGATAACTTTGACCTTGTTACCTTCGAGAAAGACGCCTTTGACGAATTTGTTCTTCTTTATGAGCTAATTCTTTCTTCATTCTTTCCTTCTCAAAAATCGATGCAGCTTCAGCATCGAAAACAACATTACATCGAGGGCACAAATAAACATCTCAATCTTTTAATTTTGCTGCATCAAAAATTTCAATAATCCTTCACCCACACAAGGATATATTGTGCGCACATTGGTTTCAAAGTCTCCCAAAGCAAAGTCGAACTCATAAGAGGTAAAGCCAGCCATATTGATCCCCATGAAATGAAGCTCAACAAATTTTTCTCCAGCATCAACGGTGTAAGGTCCCACATCGGTTAGTGAGGGGAACAAAGCATGCCTTATAAGGGTGTGGATACCTCTCCGTAGCATGACGCGTTTTGACGAGTGAGTGTGGGGGGCTTTGGCTATCATCCCTATCGTCAAAGGCAAAACCGTGAGTCCTTGTGTGCCAAAGTGGACAATATCGTGCTAGCGGGTGGTCTGAGCTGTTACAGATGGTATCAGAGCCAGAGATCGGATCGATGTGCCAGCGAGGACGCTTGGCTCCCTTAGGGGAGTGGATTGTAAGGTCCCACATCGGTTGGAGAGGGGAACAAAGCATGCCTTATAAGGGTGTGGATACCTCTCCGTAGCATGAAGCGTTTTGACGAGTGAGTGTGGGGGGCTTTGGCTATCATCCCTATCGTCAAAGGCAAAACCGTGAGGCTTTGTGTGCCAAAGCGAACAATATCGTGCTAGCGGGTGGTCTGAGCTGTTACAAACGGGATCAGTATCAACCTTAGCTTTATATCTTTCTTACCATCATCAAACTTCAACCTTCCTTCCATAATTGCCTCTTGGATCAAGTCCTTGAAACGGACATAATTATTAGTTGAATGGCTAGTTGCTTGATGAAATTTACAATAAGGATTTTCTTTCAAATCTTTTATCGAAAGTAAAGTTTTGCCTTCTAGCAAAATCAATTGTTTATCTTTAAGCAACACATCAAATATCTGTTTCTATTTTGAAATATCGAAACTATACTTTTCTCCACTCTTATATTTCAAATCGTTGGATTTTTCAACATTTGCAATTTTCATAAGCGAAGAGGAAACGTAAGATGGACTTTTCTTTAATTCAGCCAAATCTACTTCAGGAAATTCAAAATCAGACTCTTCACTCGAAGATCTCATTACAACATATGAAACTTTTTCTTTTCTAGCAAAAAAGTTTGCTTTTTTACTTTTTCTCATTTTTGAACTTTTATTTTTCTTTCTAAAGAATTTCTACTTGACGAACCCTTTCAACTAAATGAGCCAAATCAGGTACATGTACAGTAAGCAACTTTCGACAAATATAAACCCTAATCCCATAGTGGATATCTTCACTACCTCACTTTCAGGAAGTGAAACATAATATCAACTTCGGGCATTCTTAAAACAGATCATAAAATCATCGATTGATTTTTCATCATCATGTTTTAAAGCCACTAAATCCGTAATTGTCACGTTCAATTCACTATATAAAATTGAGAATGAAAAGCATTTTCCAACTGTGCCCAAGTCACAATCAAATTGGGTATTAAATTTGAAAACCAAGTAAAAGTATTTTTCGTCAACGAAAAAGGAAATAATTTCATTTTCAAATTCTCATCATTTGTCAAATTGCCTAATTCGACCATATATCGAGCAACATGCTCAGTAGTCGATACACCTACTTCTCCTGCACAGTTTGTTACTATTTTTGGGTTCTTCACACCCTTAGGCACTTCTGCCATCTGCACTACAACAGAAAATGAGAAAACAAAATATGGTTGATTCCTAAATCCCACATTGATTTTAACCCTATTAAAAATATCTTCAACTATTCTTGTTACCTGATAACGTTCACCACATTGCTTAACTCGCATTCTAGCCAACACTTCATCCACATTTTGATCACGTCGAATTATATGAGGAGCATTTCCATCGAGATTTATATGATCAATCCTATCTCTCGGATCAATCCCTAAATCTCTTAGGTTTGCTTCCATATTTTGACGATTACCTTCATCATAATCAACAATCTGAGCGATTCGTTTGACTTGTCTCGCCACACGCTCAAATTTTTTTTCATGATTAGCCATCATTGGGTTCAAAATAGTAGTCATTTGTTGAGTCAATAAATTGACCAAATCATGATGACTCTCATCGACATATTGTCGAACTGCTGCCATCGAACCAAAATTATTCGATGTCGACCCTACCTGATAATCATAGGCAGACTCAAGATGATGTATTGGTGGGTAATTATTAACCGCTCCTTGTGCATTTTCAAACCTAATTGGAGGTACGTAACTACTAATAGGTGGGGTATAATCAGGAGGAAGACCAAAAGGGAGCTAACTAATTCTTACAGGCGGTTATGTTTGTATTTGAGAAGTTCATGGGCGTTGATTGCGCCCATTATTCTGCAAAGGTGGATTAATAACTACCATATTTTCTCTAGACACAACTCCTGGGTTTTGAGTGCTACCAGTACCCTCCATATGCGACGTCAACTCCATAGACATTTGAGCAACTACCACAGGAATATTATCATTCGTAGATGATCCAATATTAGTATTAGAAATATCATCTACCATATGTATAACTTTTCTGCTTCTAAGTCGCACAAACTAAATTATTACAATAATCTTTTTGACACAATTTTTTAAAATTGTCCCATTGGACGTGCTAATTTGTTATGCAGATTTTTTGCAAATCTAGGCTAGTTCAATATCTAGTGATTTGAGAGCGAAATCTACTCCTCTTCATGAGTACTAGTTTTTGAGTTGTGCACCAAAGATTATATTCCTTGATCGAAAAGATAAAGAGAAAGTTGAAATGTAAAAGAATGTAAATGACTTAAAATTGAAATTGCTGAAAACGAAGTAAATGGCTTCAAATGAAAGAAAAGCAATAAAATGCCTTCAACAAGGTCGAAGGACTTTGAATTCAAATACAATGCAAAAATATTAAAGGAAGGGAAAGAAAAACTTTGCAGAAACAAATAAATTTGCAAGAAAAGAAAGATTACAAGGAATTTAAAAGACATGGAAGGAATCCTACAGAAAAGAAAGCTCTAAGCAAACTCAGAAAGTCGCTGGAGATGTGGGAGTGCGAGAAAACTAAGTGTAACCGTTCCTGCCATATAAATGATGGAATAATCGTCTTCAACTGCTTTAAATATTTAACCTTTCTACTTGCTTCGATCATGGAATCACTGCTTCGATCACGAAGACTTGTACTCGACAAACATTTTCAATCAGTCCACATTACTCGTCGATAACCTCTTTTTGATAAACTTTAAAAAACTTGCTCGATAATATTCAAACAACATTCTTGATATGCTGATTATCAATTTGAATTTTTTTTACCGACAATTATTAAAGTATATTTTACTATAAATTTTATTTTATACTTTTAACATATGTTATTAAAATATATTTTAACTAAATCCTAATACAAATTATAAGTTGCATTTAAATTTAATAAACATATTTGCTTCAAGTATTTAAATCACATATAGTTTGATTTTATTACAGAGATATTATCTTTTACTTAAGATGATTCATTTATCATTTCACAAGTAAAATATTGTACTTTTAATTGAAAAATACTAATTATTATATTATTATTAGAATTTTTCTAAGTTAAATAGTGTCTTAAGGACATTAATTAAGAGAATAAAAGTAAAAGGGTTTGATATTCCAATGTATTAAATACATAAAAAATTTGAAAATAAAAATTGCTTTAATTTATATGTTTAACAAAAAATATTCTTTATTTAGTATTTTTAATTAGTTTTATAAAAACAGTTACTCACAAAACCATTATTATTATTATTATTATTATTATTATTATTATTATTATTATTATTATTATTATTATTATTATTATTATTATGATGTAAAGTTCCGATGTATCCAATTTTATCATCAACATTACTATATATTATTCCTAAATAAGTATATATAATGGGCTTATAATGACAAGAGCGCGTGATGAATTATTTAATCTCTCGTGTTATAACAAATGAGGATAATTACGGTTGTTCACATTAATAAGGATAATTACGTCACTATCATTGTGCCTGACATGAAGATCCCACATTATTGATGTTAGCTAGCTAATAAGATGTTACCCCTAAATCCACCAAAGAAAAAAAGGTGTAAACCATGTTGTCGTGATAAATGCTTGGTGTGACTTGTGGTTTCTATCACTTGAGAAGATGAAGAAATATAATTATCAATTTAATTTTTTTGGTTGGCTTTGCTGGACAAATGTTGAATTCATGGGTATAATAAAATATCCTCTTCTTCCGGGTTGAATATTTTCCATTTTTCCATTTTCCCTGGTAGATGAGAGTATATGTGATTCACGTGCATATACATTGTTTATGGCTAATATTGCTTCCCCCCTCCCCAATATTTAATAGGTCCCGTTCACATTGGCTTCAGAAAACAATTATAGAAAAACATCCAAGCATGATCCCATGAGAAAGTTATGGAGATAATAAAGCCATAATCCCAAAGTTAGTTAAAAATAAAGAATTAGCTAGAATTTAAATATTATATTGTTAGTCTTAATTTGACAAATTTTTTATGGATATACTTTGATTTGTATTGAAAATAAGATCTCCTAAATGAAAATGACATAATCAATTTAGAAGTGATAACTAATATAGTAATATTTATTCTTTACCACAATTTTTTACATAATAAAAACACCATAATAAAATATAACAATCATAAATACTTTGGATTTCGATATCAGATTGATTCTCAATATATATATATACAAAAATATTTAGTAACAACAAAAATAAAAAAAAATAATCAAAACTTATCTTATTTAATATTTATCAATAATTATATTAACATATCTCTATTGTTTAAAATATCTCCTTTTTATAGACATACATTAGCATCAACAGATCCTATACAAAGATTCCTGAACTTATAAAGCTCCTTAATTTCTTGTTGGTATTATTGCATGCAGTCATATATACACACAAAACAGAATAGCATGTGCTAATATATAGTAGGCTAACTTATATCAACAAAGGCACATCTGGGACACGTTGAGTTTATAAGAAAACCATATATCTATCTATCTATATTGCTACTATTATTTATTCCAATCATGGTGGCTTGAATTCCACGCCTTTTTATATGTGGGATGCTAGCAACTTCCAACTTCCATCATAAACAAGAGATAAAGACAAACATCGTTCCCTAAATTATGCATATTTTATCAGACTGAAATTGGACTTGAAATGATTGTTGGGGAAATGATGCATGCACCATATATAGCTAAGGTTACGTTTCTGCTCTTCTTTGATTCCTCCTTTAACGTTGCTGATATGTAATATAATATATACATTGGGGCAATTATTGAAGACCTCCATACAATGTCTATGCCATGCATTATCATTAACATTATATTCTAAATTTCAGTTTTGAATCATGTGTTGCAACAACCCATTAATCAACAACAAATTTTTAAATGGAATTTTAATTTTTGATAGATTAATTTTTGACTTATAATTGAGAGATATTGCATGAACTAAAAAAAAAAAAACATTCTAGCTACTTGGTGTGTTTGCATGCAGGAACAAACCATGAAATGCTACTCATTTTGTGACTAATTAATGTATGAAGAAGCATGTTATTCAAGTGTTTTCATCTTTTTTAGAAGAAATAATTTTATAATATGATATTATAATTTTTATAACTAAAATATTATAGATAATTAATTCTTGTTGACTCCTAAAAAAAATTAATATTAGACAAATAAAAAAAAAGTCTATGCAAATTTTTAAATTATATAAAAAAAGCTATGTAAATTGCATGCAAATTAAAAAATATAATAATTTATATATTTTTTATTAATTTAAACTTTTAAAAAAATTGATTTCATGACGAAGCTTACAGTATGCGCCTATGCAATTGCTTGTTCTGTTAATCTAAACTCCTCTTAATTGTGGGTTGTTTTGATACTTAAAACGAGTTGAATGGACAGTCCAATAGATCTTTAAAAAATTATGTTATTATTACGTTTGATTCAATTTAAATAAATAATTTAATTAAATTTTTTTAAAAAAATAATTTAAATAATAAATATTTATATTAAAAATAGTTTATAAATAAATTATTTTATATTTGATTTTATAATTTTAAAAATATTTATTTAAAAAAATATAATAAAAAATTTTATTATAAAAAATTATTATTTTTTAATTTTTTTTATAAATACTTAAATAACTTTTTAAAAAATTATCATTTAATTTTAAAAATTATACTAAAAAAGCTCCACAAACGGACTCTTGATTTATTACTGTATGCTGGGGCGGTTGTGCTCTGATCAATATGGCTGGTACATTGACTTTCGTCTTATGACATTATTATTCTCCTTTAGGAAATCAAAATTAAACATCAGGGAGTACCCTAAATACGTAATCATATACATTCTTTATTACCATTCACTTTTTCAATGTATATTTGGGTGGTTTTTTACCTGAAACATAAGAGCACGACTATTAAAATTTATTATTTTTTGGTTATTATAATTAATTATTAATATTAAAAAGTATAAGATAAAATATATTATTAAATTATTATACTAAAAAAATTGAGTTAATGACTAAGTAATGACAAAAAACAATAAAGTCTTATTTATCCTATATTTCTCGTTTTTTATTTTTTCGAACATATTCTATTATAAAACCCCATATAGGATCTATACATGGCTTATAGCCAAAGCCAACACATGCAAGCCAGAAAAAATTGACTTGCTCAATAATGTGTTAATCAGAATATCGAAAAGGGTTGGAAACAGAAAAGGTTAAGCTAATTTGTCGAGAAGAAAAGGTTAAGCTAATTAGTCAAGAAGCATCAACTGCATGACACCGGTATATAAACCCTAAAATAATTTTAAGATTGGGATGATCTTTAGATTTAGAGCACAAATGCGATTCAATATTGACGACCCTATTAATAAGTAATAACCCAATCGAGTTAAATAACATGGAGTTAGTTAAATATATATATTTTAAAAAAACAACATGGCATTATACAAACTTGACGAATCGAAGTATAATCCTCTGTTAGCTAATTTGGATTGGACTAGTAGCTAACTTACTAATTTTGTTTAAGTATGTATAAGAAATTCGAATCTTATATTCTGTATACTCCAATAATAAATTCTTAAATAGAATTTGGATTCACAAAAGAACAAATACGGTAGTAACCAATAATCCTCCCTTTACCTTTCTTTATGCGAGTACCCAGCGACCACTACAAGTTTAACTTGTACCTGACCAGTCATTTCAACGTGGAGCAGAGGCATTCTGTTCATCAATTATTACTACAATACTGCCCATACATAATAACATTTTGCCGTGAATATACACATTTATTTATTTACTCCCTACATCACGCGAGTCCACGGACTTGTGATTTTAGAACTTTTGTCTTTTGCCTTTTCTTTAAGGAAATTATTGTAAAATGCTTTTTAATCGTGTCTTTTCAACTTCAGTTAGTTCATAGGTCAATTAATATTTACTTTAGGTTCTAATAAACTGGGTTTAATCAACTTAGAGCAACTAAATTGCAACGTATAATAAGAAATGCACGTTTAACAACAAGAACACGGAACTAAACATCAACCTTTTTCAGAAAACAAGTAGAATATTGCTTGATATAGTTAACGCAAGCCGATACGTTTTATATACGCTACTAAATTAGTTGTTATTTACTCTCTAGTGCTTGTGCTTTAAGATTGATGTGCACTATATATAGATATAATAGGAACTTAGCCATTCATTTTTTTTTTTTTAATTTGAGGCGGCTTAAATTGATTTCAGCCTTTCAGGTATTCATTTTCAACCTTGAGAATAAAGCGACGTGGCAGTATCCATCCACTAAGAAACGATTATTATTGAAAGTTGAAACCAGCGAATTGGTGGTGGGATTAAGGAAAAGAAAGAAAGAAAGAAGATGCTTTCTCCGTCACGGTGCAAATTAAAAGCTACATGCATGGTACTTGTAATTAAGAGATAAAAATAAGCAAACCAGTTGCAAGGAACGGTCCACGTGCTATGCCTACATAATCAGTTGCTTAATGTACTGCAGAGTGCAGAGGGTCAAGCTACAATCATGAGGGCCACCATTGTCCATTCACTGCTTCATCTCAATTCCCAATGTTAAAAGGATTGCACTAACAAATTTCATAATCATTGATTAAGATACTAAAACTGAAAAGCTTAAATGAAAAAGCTAAGTTAAATACATGGGGGCTTCTATGATACGTAATTAAGTATAGTTAATAGTTACCATGCTTAAAGTACTTATGTATTGTAATTTTAAGGAGAAAAAAAAAATTAAAATTTGTCTTATTTAATATTTATTAATTATTGTAATAATTAATAAATATTAAACAAAATAAATTTTGATTGTTTTAGACTAATTTATTTTAGTTACCAAATATTTCGATTTCTTATTCTTCTTGCTACTTATGACACAGCATGTCAAAGAAGTATCATTATTCATTGTGTTCAATTTTTTAAAATTAATATTAATAATAACACTATTTTTAAATTTTAATAAACACATAATTTTTCTTTTAATTTAGTTTTTAAATAATAAAAAGAATTTCATTTTCGCAAAAATAAATTATTGATATTTAACATTCAAAATTAATTTTATTGTTCAAATTAGTTCAGTTAGATACTAAAATTTATATATAAATACAAAATTATGACACGTGTCTATTTTTTGTTTGAGATAAAAATTTGGTTGCTTTCATAGTCATAATAGACATTAGCCTTAATATATTCATTGGAAATCAACACTTTGAATTCCTACTTCCTTTTTTCTCGTCTTGGGATTCCTACTTCCTTAAACAATGCGGTAAGAACATCCTGACTCTTGGACACAAGTGTAGCATACCAAACTTTACGACTGCTCTTTAATGGTTGAGAATATTGACATTGCAATTCTTACAGGTGATTACAATATAAGACAAGTTGATTATAATATAATAATAAGGTAATTTTCCTTTAATATCGCTCATGTCTAATGATGACATCAACAATCCTTGGCCAATGAAAATAACATTCAAGGAAAACATTCACAAATGTATCAACACCTTTAACCTATATGATTCATATGATTAATGCCCAAACACAACCTTATTGGATGGAAGACTTAAGGATGAGTACCTCTTCAAGTAATCATTCTGTCCTTCTCATTGCCCTGTTCTCCTCATAGATACAAATCCAGACCATGTGATCTCAAGCACTAGGCTCTGCAAGCAGTACAATTAGAATCTAATTTGAAATGATAACAAGAGAGAGATCAAGACAAAGTTAAATATGCAAGTCATTAACACCACACACATGATAACTGAATAAAATAAGAAGTGCCACCGGATATTTGGAAATATGAAATCAATTAATAAAAGCTTACACCTTAGATTTACATTTTTTGCTTCTCAGCTCCAGCAAGCCATTGAACGAATTGGATAATAAATTTTTTCATTTTCATTACCCGGAAAAAATATTACTGTCCTAAAGAATGAATCACAACTAACATAGAAAAGAGTTGTAAAATTGACAATAGGATACACGAGATATTAGTGGGAAATCACCAACCTCAGATATGCTACAGTAGTTTCTTATAAAAAAAATTATGCCACTTGACTATTACTGTCAGGTTAAATTACAACAATTGGAAATAGACAACTTCCAGATGTGTTAAGGATTACAAAAATCAAATTTGACCAATGCTAGTGCCTAGTGGAACCCAAAATCATGGGTGGAAGTAATCACAGGATGCCCCCTTCTTACAGCGCCCACTTTCATAAAATTTACAGACTCGTTGCCCTTTGGGCAGAGGCCTGTGTGAGCCTCCGTTTCCAACACCAACTGAAGTTTGCCGGTTCCACGCAGTTCTGCCTCTAGCAACAGCTGATTCCCTACCATGACCATGAAAACCCCGATCTCTAGGCACAGAAGGTCGATCGCTGCCATATCTTGCTTGACTTCCACCAAAGCTTGGAGAAACTGTAGGAGTGTATGAACTTGTGCTCCTGTTCTCCTGCACTGCTGACTGCCCCACTCCCCAGCCAATGTTCACATTTCCTCTATCCATTCCACTCCATCCCAAGTTTGTATTCTCTGACCCGACTCTCCAAGTGGGGTCTGTAGCAATGCTCCAGGTTGCAGTCGATGGACCAATGGTTGAATTTTCTGAGCCTGATTCCCATTGATAACCTGAAACACTAATGCTCTTTGTACCCACCTTAACTTCAGAACTCCTTGAAGAATGTTCCCCAGATACTCTCTGATGATGATGATGATGATGATGATGATGATGTATATCTGCTTGCCGCAATGGTTCCTCTGCTGCTGTTGACTGAGATTGCAAGTGCAAATCACCAGTGGAGCTAAGTGCATCACCTTTACCTGCATCAAGTACTGGGCTAAGCCCGTCTGCAAAACTGAGGCAATCATTTTTAGAACTGTCAGTCAATTCCTCACCACATTTCATGATTGAAGTGGGAGATTCCAAGCCACCGCCGCCACCACCACCACCACCACCAAGTGATTCCATTGCTTCCACCTCAGCTAACAGATCTGAGACTGATTCATCAACGTCAACTAATGAGCTAAAGTCAGTGGTCTCACCGATGAATGCTTGCCACGTCGAAGGATGGGATGGGGGACTATGCAAATCAAATCCTAGCTTAAGTGGTGATATCTTTGTCACAGAAACTTCAGCTGATGTAGTAACCACACAATTGGAATTAGTATTTACATGAGGGTCTCTCCAGTCTTGTTCAAGCTGTGATGGAGGAATATGCAAATCAAATCCTAGCTTAGGTGGTGATGTCTTTGGCACAGAAACTTCAGCTGATGTGGGAACCACACAATCAGAAGAAGTATTTACATGAGGGCCTATCCAGTTCTGGTCAGGATGGGATGGAGAACTATGTAAATCAAATCCTAGCTTAGGTGGTGATGTCTTTGTAACCAAAACTTCAGCTGATGTGGTAACCACACAATTGGAAGAATTGTTAACACGAGGGCCTCTCCAGTTCTGTTCAGAAGATTGCCCTGAATTATCTTCACTGTATGATTGCTTCTGGTAACTCTGCCCACTGTTACTCTGACCATCAGAAGTCCTGTTCAAACCAGGATTCCCTTTATCTGCAGAGTTTCCCCCAATCCGATTACCTTCATTTAATTTATCAGAATTCTCCTTCATATTCTCAGAAATGGCCACTGAAGGTTGTGGATGGTATGCATGGGGCTGTTCCTGCCATCCATTGCTCCTAACAGATTCATCTTTACCATCAGACTGGGTACGAGTATCATCCACCTTTAGCTCCCTGTTCTGCTCATTAATTTGGTTGTCTGAACGAGTTTCATTCCTTGCTGCAGTGCTGCAACCATCCTGACTATAATCTTTAATATCCTCTTTGGTATCCACTGTACCACTGATCCCCAAAGACAGCAGTTGGCTGAAATATGGCATTGACACATTTTTGGAACACTTCCCACTTAGGGCATCGGTTAACAATATAGAGCTATCTTGTTTTTCATTTATCCTCCATATCCTGAGATTAGGAGGGAAACCTCCACTTGCATTCCACTTAAACAGTTGCAACATGGAAAAAGGTCCTTGAACCTTCCCAGTTGGGTCCTGATAATGCCATGATTTATCATTCACAAAATCATTGAATGACTGTTCTACCCCTACAGATTGAGGAGACGATGAAATGTCCAACGCAACACCAGATGGTTCTGATTTCACAACTACATTAGGGTTATCATCAAACACTGTATCATTAGGTTTTATCTGACTTTTTGTCACGCAGGCATTGCCACTCTGTTCATGGACAGCAGCAGAAAAATCTTGTGTTTTGCATCCATCATCATTCAAGACACTATCACAACTTTTAGGCAAAGTGGGCTCCTTCTCTTTTCTGTCAAAACCAGGATACTTCGACCATATATTTCCATCTACATAAATATTGCCATAGTTACCATGAGAAAAGCATTATCTGGACAGCATGAAAACAAAGGTTAATAAAGAAAATGGATGTTTACCTTGCTTCCTTTCATCTGACTCTCCTGCATCTTCATCAGACTCGAACATCAAATCCAGATTTGGGTCAGAGTGTACCTCTGGAATTTCACGCATCCTGCGCTGTCGTTCCTCTGGTGTGTTTAGTAGCTGTAACTTCTCCACACATTCTCTGAGCGTGCAGTTTGGTCAAGGCTCAACCATGTATGATGTATCTCACACATGAATAATAAGCATAGAGGATAAACCACCACTTCCATTCCATACGCAACATATTCGTAAAAAATTCTACATAGTTCACAAATATTTCATGAATGCATGCGAATTCATGCAAAAACTAAAAACATCACATGTGAAGACTGCAAATTCATTTTTACATTAAACAGATAATAAATGTAGAAGACAACAAAGTAAATAACAATGAATTTCCACCACAAAATATATAGATGCACATGAAAAGAAAGAAATAAAAAATAAAAGAAAAATACATTATATCTTTAACATATAGCTTTATATGCTTTCCCAATATTGTAGCCTTCATTGGCATGCTTAATTGTTTAACCCTATAAACTCGTCTTGTATCAATAAGAAGATATTTCACCTATGCATGATAAGAAGTTTTAGAACCAAACGTGTATCATTTAGCACCCACAGTTAAGTGTTTTGGGAGAAGAATGAATAGGAGAGAGTGAACTAAAAATTGTTAAGGATATTCTTTTCTATGCCCTTTTTCACTTGCTCTATCACGAAGATGAGTAAGCCGCAGTATCTCAGCTTCCAGCAACTATATCAAGAAAGAAGCACAATAGTTAAAACTTCTGGCCAACTAAACGCATAATCAAATTTTAAACATCTAACATTAAATAATGAATAGCTTTGAATACATCTAATAGGATAAAAAAAAGGGGGGGGGGGGGAACTATCAGGATAGGAGCATTGCTGTTTTGACTGGTAGATTTCATCCGATTCACAGATTTATCACAGTTAGCAAATACCAAGTAACATGTAGAGCACTTGTTTCAGCTTTTTCTAACAAATAAAAATAAAAATAAAAATCGTTTTCTAAACAGAAAAAAAGTCAAAACTATATATTATATTTCCTTTATAAAATAAAACCCCAAAGTGATCCTCAAAATTTTTACAAGATCAATTATAGAATAAATAAAATTGACAAACTAGTCCTTAGTTTTTTAAATATTAGGCATATTTATCCCTAATATAATAAAAAGACAAATTAGTCCTTAACTTTTTTTAAAGAAATAGTTTTAAAAGATGAAATACTAGTCCTTTTATTTTATTCGGGACTACTTTAAAAAACATTAACAGGGAATTACATTATCAATTTCTTTATTAGGGACTAATTTGTTTAAAGCAAAAATTGATAGGGACCATTTTGAATGTTTCCTCTTTTGACACGACCCTTTTTCCAAATGAGTTTTGAAAATAAAAAACAAATGTGCCCGTAAAATGCATGCCATTCAAACAATCCATTAAGAAGTGAATGCAAATTAGCTGAGTGACACATTTAGTACCCTAATACACTATACATGTTCGACGCGATACTTTACATTTACGGATATAATAAAAGGAGCATGACCTTTTTCTATACTATATAATCTAAAATGAAAAAAAACAACGAGGAAAGGAATTTACATCATTAACTCTCATTGCTTGAAATGTCAATGCTTTGTCCATGATCTCACCCTACAACCAACACAAAAATGTTATCACAAACTAACACAATATGCAACAATATTATGGAAGTTGAGAAAATAATATTCACACTAACCACAGTCAATCTATTGGAAAGCCCATATTTTATACTTTGACGCAAACGCTTGCATTCATCCTGGACAAAGTATCAACACATTAACCATTAGGAAGCACTCTTTCAAGAAACTAACTCTTCAACTCAGTCTAGAGATTCCTCAAAGGTAACAGTAACAGGAATAAGGATCAACACATTAACCGCATATCACACAAACCTCAGAGAACTCCTGATTTGAAATCTCATCTATTGATATGGCCTCCTTCCTATTTAAGTTTAAAATCTCAAGCATCATATCAGTTGTTCTTGTTCCAATTTTGTAAGGCTCAGCAGCCTTACTTGTACCTGCATAAATGGTTGTGCCACACGAAATTGATATCACGTGCAACTCATAAGAAGTGGAATTTACCAAGTATTGAATTTGTGAGATTCATATACCTACAACTTGCACAAGCCTATACATCTCTTGTTTTTTGTCACTACTAGTGATCCTTATCCGCACAAATGAACCAACAACCTTGTCACGAACACTTTCAGCATCTTCAGTTAGATTTTCCAAAAGACTTCGCCGCAGGTAGATCAAGTTAATGTTGTGAGCATTTATTGCAGCATACACATCTGGATTATTTTGTGGCAAATGCACATCATCTTTTTTATCTGTTTTACATTCCTTATCATCAACTGAAATCAACTGCTTATTGCAATTGTCTTTTGCCTCCCCTTCGCTAGCAACAGTGTTCGTGACTCCTGCTCTAAGTGTATCTTCTGCAGGGCCATTCTCTTTTGTAAGAAAGTGGGGTTCAAGGAGCTTTAACATTTCAATGTGACCAACACGTGCTCTTCCAAACAATTTTAGTAGTCTATGATCACAAACAATTTGGCATTTCTGCTGGGGGTCTCGAAGATTGTTCTTCTTCACATACTCTAACAAGAGACCCTGGACATCAAATTGAGACAGGCGAGATGTATCACCACTTTTCATATGTGCAACAAACTCTAGAAGCTCCTTTGATGCCCAATTTGAGCATTCAGGCAAAGGCACACAGTTGTCACCGGCTGAAGTTATCATATCGGAGCCAACCCCATTGCTATGAAGCATTGGCTGTCTCCTAGATTTCTTGTTTTTCAAATTATTTGATTCTATGTCAATACAGGAGTTCTCTGAACCAGAACCTTTGTCATCCTTAGTATTATAAATTTCACGGTGACATTCAACCTTACCACCCAATGGAGAAACACCTGTCCAGGGGTTTTTAGCTCGAAGGAGCTCATCAAATGTTAAAGATATCTTCCCTTTCAAAAACATCCAATACACCTTGAAAAGATATTCCCAGCTGGTTTTGTCATCAAAATCCACTTCACACTGTAAAAGTTGTACAAGGAGAGAAAAATAAAAAATTAGAGAATCCAGATGTCATGTATCATCAACTCAACTTCAAGTACCCCCCCCCCCCCCCACAACAAAAAACAACAAAAACACTCTCTTTCTTTTTTTTCTTGTCTCTCTCAGAGTCACAGGCAAATAGAAGGGGAAGCTGGGAGTAGTACTTTCGTGTATCCACATAGATAAGAAAGTCTAGCATACCTTCTCCGTATTTCCCTGGCCATTGTTTTCAATCAGCATTATAGTTCTCATGCATATTCCGCACAAACCTTTATTTTCTCTGACACACACAAAATCAGCATATTTTGTACAACTCTTGCACACCGAATATGTACAAGTATAGCACAAAAATTGGGAGGCCTTCTGACAAAAGCTACATATATGCCAACCTGAGCATCACGAAAACAAACGTTTATTAAAGGAAAGACACACCATTTAATACATACTAAAATATTATAGTCAGAAACAGAGAACGGAGACTGAGTTCTAAAAAATGCCGAGTGTGCACTCAATCGAAAAATTCAAGAACTGGACGTCTAAGAACCGAAAAATTAACTTAATGATAGCGTTGGAATATATTGATTTGATTCTGCATAATCCAACACATTACTCAGAAATTCCGAAGTATAAACACCAAAAAACGACACGTGCATATGAATTTAATTACATTCCAAAAACAAGTGTCAAGGTAGTTAACGAAGCAACATACCGCAATTCCATTTGGCCTTTGAACGGAAGAAGGCCTCGTCTCGCTTAATACACGCGGGATGATACGCTTTCGGACAACCCCTAAAAAAAGGAAATTTTTTTTATTTAAAAAAGAAAGGAAATAGACGGAGAGAGAGAAAATAAATGCTGAAACGGTGAAACCAATCATTACAGCTGAATAATGCATGATCCATAGCTGCAAGCTAAAAGCCAAAATGGAGTTCAATAACCCATGAACTGAAATTTTGCCAAGTGCCCAACTTAGAAAGGTTCAAGTTTCCCAGAGAATCGGAAACCAACAAGATTACTCACCGGCGATCACAAAGAACTAAGCTTCCACCATCGAAGCATATGAAGCAAACATCCTCCTCTTCCTCTTCCTCCTTCTTCTGCTGCAGCCTCGCGGCCGCTCCCGCCGCCGACGCCCTCGGAGCACCCTTCGCCGGACGGCCCCGCTTCCTCTTAACCGCCGTGGCGCCGCCGTCCCTCTCCGCCATGACAACATCGCCGGCAACCGCAGCGGGAACTCCAACTGTCTTCGAATCTCCCAAATCCCTAGCTCCCTCCACCGGCGGTGCTGCTCCGGCGGTGGCAGCTCCACTCTGCTGAAGCTGTTGTTGCTCCATCTCAAAAAAAAAAAAGTAAAAATAAAAAACGAATCGAACCAAAAAGATAGAAAATAGAAAGAGGGAGGGAATCAGGAATCAAGGAACATGAGGTAAAAAGAAAGAGAGAGAAAAAAAAAAGAAAAGAAAAGAGAGAAACCCTAGCTAGGATTGAGATTGGGATTGAGATGAATTGGGGCTTGGTCGGTCTGGTGAGGTGAGTGGGCACATAGAATTGGATTGGACTAGGTGCAGATGTAACAAGGCATTGTTTGTTTCGTTCCTAATTTAATTTTCGTGTCAAATACCCAACCAAATCTAGAGAGAGAAAGTGAGTAGTAGTCGCAATAGTAGTAAGAGAACTCTCTCTCTCTCTCTCTCTCTCTCTCTCTCTCTGCGTATTTGTTGAATGTGCCAAGCTCCCACCCTATATTACTACTATTCTTTTTTCTACTACTACTCTCACCCGTGGTTGTTTTTATTTTATTTTCTTTTTTGCTGTAGCCTTTTCTGGCAACATTTAATTAATGTTATTTTGCTTTTTCATCTTTGTGTGTGGGAAATGAGAATTTGGAATGAATCACAAAAACGCGACAACACTTATTTATTTTTACTTCCTTTTTTTTCTCCTTTCGAGTGAAACTCCATTATGTGTTTCTCGAGCACCACGTGGTTCGGGGTGCCCAGGAAATGCCACACACTGTGGGGACCCACTTCCCTGTTTCTTTCAACGCCCGAAACATGATCCAACCCCTGCTTCATTTCTTTTCCTTTCTTCTGTTGGATTATCCAACAGTTCCCCAATCATATCATAAGATGTTCACGCATGAGCGGCCTAGGGAGGGGAACGTGATTTTCCGTCATGTTGAGCCACTTAGATATAATATAAATTAATGTGAATGGCCAAGATCCTGGGAAGTTCTTTTGAGTGTACACCAAGAGCAGGAGTTTACGGTAGGTGCCCAACGGGTGGAGCAGTTGAACTTGAGAAGTGTACTGTTGCCGGTGTCCGCTTGTAATTAAAGGCTGGGAATTAGCTGTTGCCTAGCCATTTTGTTGGGTTAGCCGAGTCAAGCCGAGTTATAGTTGGGCCAGGTGTGTGTGATGCAGATCAGTTCTCTGTAGATGGACCAAGGCATATTTGACAAGCTTGGAATGTGAAAAAATCCGACAATGAGGAAATAAATTAAAATTTATGGTAATGGGCTCGGTACATAACTGCAAATGATACTGTGTTACAATTTGAAATTTGATGATAATTTAAAATAATATATTTAAGTTTTTTTTTTTTTAATTTAGACACTTAGATTCTTCTATTTATCTAGAGTTGTAAAATGTAATAAAAATGTCTAACATAAATTTGTTATACTAAGATAGTTGTTATGGTGTACTAGGTAAATAGTTTATAAAAGGTTAAGGACAACAAAACTCGCAGTACTAAAACAGAGTTGAAATTTATTTTGACTTCTGAAATTTTTTACCGACCTCAATTTCGACTCCTAAATTTATAGTTATCTAATTAATACCTTTAAATATTAAATTGTGTCCCAGGTTTGTCTCTATAATTATCTCTGTTAACGGAGATCTGTTGTAACACGTTAAGTTAACAAAGTGTGTATCCACTTGACACTCAATTTACCAGAATGGATGTGTAATGAGTGAATGACGTGGCAAAAGTTGAATGAACTCAATTTTTCCAGCAAAGTCTCGAACGTATTGGGAAAAGAGAGTTGCGAATTGAGTTCATTCAACTTTTGCCACGTCATTCACTCATCACACATCCATTCTAGTAAGTTGGGTGCCACCTGGATATACACTCTGTCAACTTAACATGTCACATCAGATATCCGTTAACAGAGATTGCTACAGAGAAAAGCGTGGAGCACAATTCAATATTTGAGAGTGATAATTAGGTAATTATAAATTTGAGAGTCGAAATTGAGGCCGATTAAAAATTTCAAGGACCAAAATGGGTTTCAATTCACTAAAACAACATTTTAGGACATGTATTTTAATCTTTTTCTCTTTGTAGTGATATCCTTAATTTTAGACCATTCATGGTGCCTCCTATCGTTAATAGTGACAGTGTAGTTCTTTACGATACTCTTTCAATCCTTTATGAAATAGGAAAAGGAGTTCTGAGTGATTTTTAGAGGCCTCATTGGAGAAAGGATAACCACATCTATGTTTTTCTTCATTTTAATGCATTGTAATAACAACAATTAGTTACTTTATTTTCAAGACACCAACAAAGATACAATAACTCTGGTACTAGGCAACTATTAAGTAGAGTATATAGTGTAAAAATGTGATAAATGCGGAAAGAGTAATTAAGTAAACGAGAAAGTAACTTTTGTAATAAAATTGTGAAAGAATAGGAAAATAAAAGAATTATGAAAGAAAAAGATGAAGAAATTTTTATTGATTGTTGATTGAATGAATTGTGAACTATGAAAGTAAAATTAAGTATATATAGAGTATTTGCCTATAAAAGATAAAAGTAGATAAAGATAAGATATAGAGATAAAGATAAAGATAACTATAAGATAAGATAAAGACTAAATTATCATTTAATTTGTGTATTCTGTTGGGCTGAATTTGTGGGCCGTGAGACGTCTTTATTGTTGTCATGGGCTAAGGTGCAAGAGTGGTTTAATACGCCCCCGCAAGCTGGAGGATGAAAGATGTCAAGAACACTAAGCTTATTCAGATTAAGATGGAAGGGTTGAGGAGACAAAGGCTTGGTGAAGATGTCAGCTAGTTGTCCAGAAGAGGGAATTGGGAGAAGTTTCATCACTCCAACTTGAGCTTTTTGTCGAACCAAGTGACAATCAACCTCTAAATGTTTGGTCCGTTCATGAAAAACCGGGTTAGCAGCAATATGAAGAGCACTCTGATTATCACAATATAAAACTGGTGGACGGATAGGAGAGATGCGTAAAAATTGTAACACATTTAGTATCCATTGAAGTTCACAAGTTGTGTTGGCAAGTGCACGATATTCTGCTTCCGTGGAAGAGCGGGCAACGGTGGTTTGTTTCTTGGTCTTCCAAGAGACTAAAGAACTGCCTAAGAAGAAACAATAACCTGTTAAAGATCGCCGAGTGTCAGGACATCCGGCCCAATCAGAGTCACTGAAGCCGAAAAGCTGAATTTCTGATTCCCTTGGAAAGAAAAGTCCTTTGCCGGGACTAGTTTTCAGATATCGTAACACATGCTTGGTAGCTTGAAGATGAGATCCAGTAGGAGATGCCATGAATTGACTTAATTGTTGAGTGGCATACATGATGTCCGGTCGAGTAGTGGTGATAGATAAGACGGCCAACCAAACGACGATATACAAAAGGGTCGGATAGCAAGGGACTTTTGTCTTGATATAGTCTTGTGGTACTATCCATTGGAACAGAGGCAGGTTTAGCACCTAATAAATCAGAATCATACAAAAGATCAAGACAATATTTTCTCTGAGATAAACAAATTCCCTTCTCTGGTTGAGCAACTTCAATACCCAAAAAATATTTTAATGGGCCCAAGTCTTTAATTCGGAAGTGTTGGTGTAAAATAGACTTAATGGCAGCAAGTTCAGAAATGGAATTACTAGTGAGAACAATGTCGTCAACATAGACTAAAAGGATAGAAATTTGATCACCAATGAATTTGACAAATAAACTATAATCAGATGAGGTCTGATATCCATGAGATAGCAAAAGATGAGAAAGTTTGTCATACCACATACGACTAGATTGTCGTAAACCATACAGTGACTTTAGTAGCTTACAGCATTGATTCGGTTGAGGAGATATAAATTCGGGTGGCAGAGTCATATAAACATCCTCAGAAAGATCCCCATGTAAGAAAGCATTATTGACATCCAACTGATGTATAGGCCAATGCTTCATAGAGGCCAATGCCAAAACTAATCTGATAGTGGCAGGCTTGACAACAGGGGAGAAAGTTTCCAAGAAATCAACACCTTCAGTTTGAGTGAACCCTTTAGCCACAAGGCGTGCTTTATATCGATCAACTGAACCATCAGGCTTGCGTTTGATGCGATAGACCCATTTACAGCCAACCGGCTTGACCCCTGCAGGGCAATCAACAAGACGCCAAGTTTTGTTCAGCTCAAGAGCATCCAATTCATCTTTCATAGCACTACGCCAATTAGAGTGTTGATTGGCATCCTTAAAAGACTTTGGCTCAACGTCAGAATGTAGAGATAAAAGAAACCTTTTATGTGAAGATGAAAGAGAAGAAAAAGACATGACCGAAGATAAAAGATACTTGCACTTTGAGGGAGATTGATTTGTAGAGATGAGAGAGGAATTACACAAGTAATCAGAGAGATATGCTGGAGGTCGGTGAGGCCGGTCGGAATGACGAGGATGGGGTTGCTCAGGTGGTGAAGAAGGTGACGGGGGATGAGAAGGTGATGGTGGACTGGTGTCTAGTGTTGAAAGTGATTCGGTGGTCATGGGTTCAACTTGGTTAGGAAACGATAGTGAGGAAGAAGGAGAGGTTGTTGGAGAAAATAAAGAACTAGGTGGAGTTGGGTCAATGGGTATAGGTGAGGGTTCAACTAGAAGACTAAATGAATCTTGTTTTTGAGAAGGTGTGTTTGTCAATGTTGGGCTGAGTGTCTGGAATTGGACATTTTTTGTGACTAAGGGCAAGATCTTTTCATAAAAAATCACGTTTTTAGAAATCTCAATTCTTTTATCTTCTAAAACATAAATAATATACCCTTTAAAACCAGATTGAAAGCTAATAAATACAGCATTTTTGGCTCTTAGATCAAATTTTGATCTATTTGCCATTTGGGTAGAAACAAAACATAAGCATCCAAAAACTTTAATGTCATGATAATTTGGTGGATGATTGAATAAAATCTCAAATGGTGTTTTAAAATTAATTGCGGATGATGGAACTCTATTAAGTAAATAAACAGCATGTCTAACAGCATAAGACCAAAAAGATGATGGTAAATTAGATTGAAACATAAGAGCACGAGCTATATTCAAAATATGTTGATGCTTGCGTTCTACCCTTCCATTTTGTTGAGGAGTTTCAACACAACTACGTTGATGAATAATGCCCTTTGAAGCATAAAAATCAGGTAAAATAAATTCTGGTCCATTATCGGAACGAATAGTTTTGACTTTGGAGTTGAATTGTGTTTCAATTAAAGTAATAAAATTTTTTATTTGATTCTGCACTTCTCCTTTTGATTTTAATAAAGTAACCCATGTAAAGCGGCTAAAATCATCAACAATAGTAAAAAAATATTTATGATTATGAATAGAATTTTGTCGAAACAGACCCCAAATATCAAAGTGTAATAAATCAAAACTTGCATTGGCTTTGTTAAAACTTTGAGAAAATGAAAGTTTCTTTTGTTTAGAAAGATGACAAATGTCACAAGCCTCATCATGATGCATAGAGATAAAAGGAAATTGTTTATGTAAATGATTAAGTCTTTGCCCAGAAAGGTGTCCTAAACGAAAATGCCATATATTGGAAGGTGTAATGGGTGGAGATTGGATGGAATTTATGGAGTGTGTAGTGGATGAATTTTTACCGAAATTGGGTTCAAAGACATATAATCCCTCTCTCATTCTGGCCAAATCAATTGTCCCCAAATTGTTGCTCTGTAGAGTGCAAGAAGAAGATGAAAAAGTGAGTTCACATATGAGTGTTGAAGTAATTTTTGAAACAGAGATAATATTAAAGTTGAAATGAGGTAAATAAAGAACATCATGAAGAACCAAGGATGGTGAAAATTGAACGATGCCTTTATAAGAAACAGTAGTTCGAGAACCATTTGGTAAATGAACAATAATAGGAGAAATTTGTGTGTAAGAAATAAACCAAGACAAATTTGATGCAATGTGATCTGTGGCACCAGAATCAATGATCCAAGTATTCAAGAATGAATCTCAATTTGAAGAATTGTTAACAGTAGAAAAGGTATTGAAAGAACAAAGATAATGAGTAGTTGGACTTGGCAGAAGCTCAAGTTGATTTGAAGGACGAGCTTCTTCATTGAAAGGAAGTGCCATGAAAGAAAAGTGTGGGCTGACGAAAGGTCCAAAAGAGACTCCGGATGAAGTTGCTGGTGAGCCCTTTCTCCTTGATCCATGGATGTCAGCAGAGCTCAAGAGGAGCTCTGATACCATAATAAAATTGTGAAAGAATAGGAAAATAAAATAATTGTGAAAGAAAAAGATGAAGAAATTTTTATTGATTGTTGATTGAATGAATTGTGAACTATGAAAGTAAAATTAAGTATATATAGAGTATTGGCCTATGAAAGATAAAAGTAGATAAAGATAAGATATAGAGATAAAGATAAAGATAACTATAAGATAAGATAAAGACTAAATTATCATTTAATTTGTGTATTCTGTTGGGCTGAATTTGTGGGCCGTGAGACGTCTTTATTGTTGTCATGGGCTAAGGTGAAAGAGTGGTTTAATATTTTGTAACCACTGAGTATAAAAAAGTTGAGAATAAATGCAGGCGAAATCTAAAAGAAAAACAGAAAATAGAGAGATGTATAAGCAGTAAATAACAAAACAAACAATACATAAATGAGCATAGCAATAAGTAATATGTAGATGCTAAGATTGTTCGGTACTTACTTAGACCATCTTCAATAAGAAACTCATCTCAATTCTTATTTATGGTTCATTTGTCATAAAAAGTAACTCCACATTAGCTTTTGTGTCATAAACAGTAAATAGGAACTCAAAACATATCTCTCTTCTCCATTAGGAGGAACTAACTTTAGTCCCTATTGTGGTCTCACTTAATTAATTAATTAAAATATTTAAAATTAATGTAATTATTTTTTTAAATAATATTATTTAAATTTATAAATTTAAAAATAATTCACTATTAAAAGATATTAATATTAAAAAAATTCATATGTAACAATAATACACAATATATAATTCGGGATTACACTAATTTGTAAAATTACTTAATACAAAGAAAAACATAATTAAGCTCTATAGTTGACGACAAGCATTGTGAAATTGTCATATGTGTTTAATCAAGTCCTCTTTCAATTGTCTATACTGCTGCCTATTTTAAAGTTGGGCATTTTTTTTAGAGAAATTGATGGTACGGTGCAAAATCTTCCTCTCCCAACTGAGATTGTGTTAAGCCATTTTCGACATGGTCATATTCTAAGGCTTGAGCAAAATTTTCTGTATAAGTCTCTTTCATCATCAACAATCATATTATGCAATATAATACAAGCTCTCATTATGTTAGCAAACTTCTTCTTTTCCCAAAAGCGCCCAATGCATGTAGTCAATGCTACCTAACATGCCAGGAAAGTCACGACTCTCCGCCATTTGTAGCAGGCGTTGTACATCATTTGGATTTGGTTTTCGCAAGTATTCATCCTCAAACACCGAAATGACACCTTCAACAAATTTTTCCAAGCATTCAATTGTAGTGCTCTCGCCTATGCGCACATAATCATCAACAGCATCGGCTGCTACGCCATATGCTAATATCCGTATCGCAGCGGTGTATTTTTTGAGTGGTGACAAGCCTCTTCTTCCCGTTGCATCAACCCTCTGTTGGAAATACGGATAAACGTTTGAGAGAGCGTCTACTATCCAAAGGAACACATGTCTTCTCATTCGAAATCTCTATCGGAAAATGTCAGCATTATACAATAACTGTGAATTCGACTCCAAAATGTTTCGCCCTTTTGGTCGGTACCAACTATAGGGTCGGTTGAAATATTCAACCATGCACTGATCAACATCTCATCCTCTTTCCATTGCCAGTGTTGAATACTATCTTGCTTACGATTTTCAATGTCATCTTCATTGAGGTCGATAGCATCTAATCCACGAGGGTTGGCAAAATCTGAATATTGTGAATTTGGACTACATTGTATCGGAGTCTGAGGGGATGAGTTAGAAGAGCCACCAACACCAGATGAGCTATGTCTCGATGCATTGAATTGAGTTGAAAACGGCAATGATGTTGGAGCAACATTTCCAATAGAAGGATTAAATATGGATGAAAATGGAAAATGTGGTGTTTGTGAATTTTGATTTTGTGGTTGGAACATAGAAAATTAATTATTATAAGGAGCTTGAAAATTAAAATTAGGAAGATTTTGTGGATTTGGATTTTGAAATGTATTTGGTAGTGTGAAGTTTTGATTTGGAATTTGAGAGTTTGAGATTTGAGATTGTTGAGTATTTGGAGTTTGAGAAAAGTTTTGTAAGTAATTGAAAAAATAGTTGAGTTGATTTGGATCCATTTTTCTGAACAAAAAATAGTAGTAGTAGAACTTTGATTTCGTAAAATTTGAAAGAAGTTGAAGAAGAGTAGAAGAAAGTGTGAGAATAGAAGTGTATGTAAGTAGTATATATAGAGTAACAAAATATTAATTTATTAATAATAACGGTAATATAATAACGGCTAATTTTGCAACGACTAGTTTTGTAATGTGGTTAGTATTTCAAATTTAATACATAAAAATAAACCACTCACCAAAAAAATTATTTTATAATATGTAAAAAATTAAAATTATTTTTTTTATGTAAACAAATTTAATTAATTATAATTTAATATAATAATATAATTAATATTCAATATTAATTTAATTATTTATATTAATTATAATTTAAATAATTAATATAAATTATTAATTAAATATAATTATAATTAATTATTATAATTATTAATAAATTAAATATAATTTAAATATTTAATATAATTTTTTAAATAATTATATTAAATAATTAACTCATATTTAATTTATAAATAATTATAATATTTAATTATATACGTAAAGTAAAATATATGTATAGTTAACATATTATGCAACATTTATCTTCTATATGTATATAAAATATTGTTAATTTTATTAATAAAATATTATTTAATTTTTTTTATTTAATTGCCACATGTTAGAATATCATTGATTAAAATTAAAAGAAATCAAGTCCCTTTAAGTAGGGCTTTGCTTGCTTTAAAAATTGTGATGGAATTTATCTTCATTTTATTCCATCGGTTAGTCTCTACTTTTTGTCAGACAAATAGTAAATGGGGTCTTTATTTATTCACCATTGGACATGCTCTTATGCACAAGTAGATGCGACGGTGAATTAGTGAGTGGGACAAGAGGAAAGCAAGTGAAAGAATAGGGAATAAGTAATCGAATATGAATGAAGCAATTGATCGATGCATTGCACATAAAACACGAGCGAAAAACAGGAAGTGAAGGGAGATAGCATAGCATTACGCGAAGATCGAAGAAGACAAAGACAAAAGCGCAAAGTCTCAGTAATTTCACTCACTCGCTCAAAATTAGCTGGGAAGGATTGAGACTCAAACGACGTCGTTTGAGCATTAGGGTGTTTTTTTTGTCCCGCTACCTTTCCATACCATTCACGTGAGGCTCCGTAACGGTCACGTCTATAAAATGACATCCACGTTAGACGTTTTCGTTACATTGTACAAGTCCAAATAGACGGAGAGATCTAGGTGTCTAGATTTTAAAAAAGTTAAGGATTTAAATGTATTTTTTATTTTTTTTAGAGACTAAAATGTTCATAGAATAAAAAATCATGGACCTATTTATCTTTTTCTCTTATTTTTATTTTTGATTATTTACATATTCAAATTATAACTTTATTATATTTATACTCCAACGTATACTTGAGGATAATAACTAACTTTTTTTTGGTGATATAATATACTTATGAATAAATAAGTTTGATCTGTTACCTTATAACTCGGTCTTTATTATGCATTATGAGTTATAACTCGACTTTATTTACTTCATTCTAAGTTTGTAGCAGACGATCTTATGAGCCATTTGGAAAGCTTCAAAAGTAACTTTTTTGAGCTTTTGACTTATGAAAAGTAGTAGTATTAATGTCTGATGCAATTTTCAAAACCAAATTGCGGCTTTCTAAGAAGCTATTTAGGAGCTTATAGAGAAGTTAAAAAAATGACTTATCTCATAATACTACTACTTTTTATCATATTTCTATAAAATAAGCACTTTTAGAACTAAAAATCTAAACACAAAATAACTTATTTATAAGCTACTTTTAATATAATCATTTATTGTTTAAGCTATTTTTTCAAAAAGAGCTTAATTAAGCTGTTTACCCAAACTGGGCCTAAAATAACCATTATTTCGACTTAATGACCAATGGCTACAACATCAAATCTATACCTATAAAAGGCACATATTTTTATATCTTAAGGGAGGACATTACATGATAAGTTATATAAGTTATATTTCATATTTAACATCCTATATTCATAGACTTCTTATACCTCTTAAACACTTACTAACTTGAGTATCGGAATATCTTTTGCAAGTACTCACCAACCGTTTCTTTGGCATCCAAGTTATACTCACTCCATCAAAGAAAAGACATATTACACTAGCACAAGAGATGAGATATACCTCAAAAGTTCATCCACACAAGAACAAAGTTCAATTTTAAAAAGTAGTTATTGATTACTTATTTGTATTTTATCTCTTTAATTTTTATTTAATTATTTTTAATATTATTTATATATTTATTTGAGGATTCTCTTCAAAAACTATCAATCTAGTATCTAAATTATTTTCTAATTTTATCTTTAGATATATTTTTAAATTACAACTAATATATTTTTGCTCAACTCTATTTTATTCAAGAGAAATAATCCAACAAATATCTATATTTTTCTTCCTCCTTTTATTTACTATTTCAACTTTAGTATTTACAATTATTTTTTCTTTTATTTTTTATTTTATTTTTAATTATTTATTGACTATCCAAATATTTTATACTTCTCTTATTTATATTAATATTATTTTTTAATAGAAACGCATAATATTTTATATATAAGTTGATTCACATCGTATTTTTAAAGTATTATTCATTTTCAAGTATATCCAAAATTAATAATTTAATATAAATTGATAAATTATTTTACTTTATTCATTAAAATTATGATATTATTGCTATTATTTGTCCATTCAGTCAATTATAGAAATATGAAAAAATTTTATTTTTCTAAAACTTTAGAAAATATAAATACAATCATTTTTGAATTACATAGTTTAGGATTAAAAGATAATTTTTTAAATAAATATTGATTAGTTAAATTTAACATTTTTATGAATTAAAAAAAAATAAAAAATTATTAATCTATCTATAACAATATATAATGAGAATACAAAGAGTTTGGTGTCCAATATTTTTTTCCTATTTTACCCTATTTTTATAATCTAAAACTACATCCTCAATCACGTACTCATCTGTAAATTCTGCATTAACCTACGACAAAATGATGCTTCACTTCAAAAAATTGCTCACTCTCAATCGTAAGATTATAAAAATGGCTCCACTTACACTATAATTTAAACAAGGTAATTTTTTTAATTAAATGTACAAAGAATAATTTTTCTCTTTAAATTATTATCATACTATTTTAATATACTCTTGATGCTTATCTACAATATATCTATAACAATATATAATGAGAATACAAAGAGTTTGGTGTCCAATATTTTTTTCCTATTTTACCCCTATTTTTATAATCTAAAACTACGTCCTCAATCACGTACTCACGTTCTGTAAATTTTACATTAACCCACGATAGAATGATGTAAATGCTTCACTTAAAAAAATTGCTCACTCTCAATCATAAGATTATAAAAAGGGCTCCACTTACACTATAATTTAAACAAGGTAATTTTTTTAATTAAATGTACAAAGAATAATTTTTCTCTTTAAATTATTATCATACTATTTTAATATACTCTTGATGCTTATATACGATATATCTATAACAATATATAATGAAAATACAAAGAGTTTGGTGTCCAATATTTTTTTTTCTATTTTATCCCTATTTTTATAATCTAAAACTACGTCCTCTACTCACGTTCTGTAAATTCTGCATTAACCCACGACAGAATGATGTAACTACTTCACTTAAAAAAATTGCTCACTCTCAATCGTAAGATTATAAAAATGGCTCCACTTACACTATAGTTTAAACAATGTAATTTTTTTTAATTAAATGTACAAAGAATAATTTTTCTCTTTAAATTATTATCATACTATTTTAATATACTCTTGATGCTTATCTACAATATATAATGATAATTAGTGTTTAAATTTAAATTCCAATATTACTCTTAAAGAGAGGTTTATTATTAAAAAATTTTTTTTGTTAATTACGTTAAATAAAAAAATTTTTACCCATTTTTTTTACAGTAACCTCATTAAGATATTCTTATTGGATGTAAATTATTGTTACAAATATTTTTATTAAGATATGTTTTTAAGGAATAAAAGTAAATAGTTCAATAAGGATAATTTTTTAAAAAAAATAAATTTACACTAATAATTTTTCTCTTCAAATTATTAACGTACTTTACTAAATACTCTAAATACCTACACAATATATAATATCAATTAACGTTCAAATTTAAGTTCTAATATTGTTATTAACGAGAGAGGTTTATTATTTTTTTAAAAAATTTACACACAATAATTTTTGTATCAATATATCATGATTTATTTTAAAAATAATATTTATTCATCTAAATCATAGAGTGTCTTAAAAAATTCATATTTAAATAATTTTTTTATCTTTTAACTATTTTATATTTTTAGATTTAAAACTTTGTATTTTTTTTATTCAAGGTTTATTTTTATATTTTATTTTATTTCTATTATTCAAAACTATTAATATGAATTTTAATTTTTAGGATAAATAAAAAGATGAGATTTTTTTTATAAATTAAATTATTAAAAAACTTACTTATTATAGAAGAAGTTAAGTGTATTTCTTGATTATAAAAATACATATAATTCACTTTTTAAATGTAATCAAAATAAATATAAATTTATTCAATTTTTTAAAATTTATATTAATTATTAAAATTATAATATAATGAATGTACTCCTATACAAATATAAAAACGATTTCATCACTATATTTTTTGTTAGGAGAAAATATGACTTAACAAGCATAAAGTCTAATTTAAACAACTATAGATAAGTAAAATAAGTAATAAAAAACGAATATAAAATTTATTTTTTTTTTGTTATTTGGTATAAAAATAAATATAATAAAATAAATCATTGTTCTCATATATAATGACATAAAATTTGACATTATCCCTTTCTAGAACTATTTATTTTTTTAGTTTTTATTCTTATTTTTGTGCTTTATTTTAATTTTGTTAAACAAAAAAGTTCTAATATTATTTAACTTTAATTTTTTACTTTTACCACAAATAAAAATATATGACTTTGCGTGTATTAAATAATAAAGAAAATACTCGGAACAGAAAAAGTTAAGTTTACTCTTTTATTATATTTATAGGAGTATAAATTATTCGCATAAGTGTTACAAAACCTTTTTTTTTACTTTATTTTTAAATTAGTATTCACTTTTGATTGTAATAATTATGAATTAATACATGGTGATAACTAATTGCGATTGTAGAGAAGATAGAAGGAGAAGAAGAGAGAACAAGCCAATATAAGCATGGAGATGAGCCAATGATAAATATGTAGATAGATAATGGCAAGAAAAAAAATAATGAAAACAAAAATTAAAAATTCTAAAAGAATAATAAAACTAAAGATAATTTGAAATGTTGAATATAAAATTATTAGAAATAAAAGTTTTTTAGCCATTAAAATTATACGAAAGAAAAGAGTGATTTAAATATAAATTTTTATATCTAATCTAGATTAAATAAAATTGAGAAATAAATAAATTTATAAATATTTATAATTTTTTATCTTCATTGTTACACATAATAACAACTTAATGATTTAAGTATTATACCTAAATTAATTTAAATTTAATTATTCTATATATTAAAAAATTAAATAACTTATAGATTTTTTTTATTTTTTATTTAATTATTCTATACAAAATTTTTGAATGCTTGATATGTTAATTTTTTTTTAAATGATAAAATATGATTTAACAAGTAAATATGAAAAATAAATATTTAAATAATAGTTATACATCTAGATATCTAAATCAAATAAAAAAATAATTTTGTCAACAAATTTTTAACAACTCTAAAGTTAATATAATAGATAGTTATGGATCAAGCGATGAACAAAAATGAGAGCTACTATAATGATATGATGGTAATTGATTGCGATTGGGGTTAATAGAAGAAGAAAACAAGGAAAAGGAATAAAACAAGGTTAATAGTGACGAGACAATAATAGTTATTAATATAATTTTAATTTTAACAAAATATGATACAAATAAGATCATGTTAATATTAAAATAAAAGAATACTTATCAAATAAATTTAAAAAATGAATAATATGTTAACAAAAAAGTTAAAATTAATTTCTTAAAAACAATAGTGCCTGTTGAGCCGCTTTTATCTATAATGATAATTCTGCGACTCTATCAATATAGATTAGAAAAAATATAAAAAAATTTATAATTATAAAAAATATATTTTTTTAAATTAATAAAAAAAATGACTGAACAGACATCACACTTATTGAGGCGTTAGTATATAATATATTAAAATAAAGACCAAGCTTATTACCATATTTGTAGTTATTATATAATAAGTTTGTTTCAAATATTGTAGACAAAAACCAATTTTATTACTTTAATTTATTCAATAGATATAACATTACAATAAATAAATATTAGAATAACATTCTTTTGAACATAGTATAATAAATTATTTCATGAAATATATTTATTTTTGTTATTTGAATAAAAAAATTGAAATAATAATCGTGATTAACTAAAGTTTTTTTTTGTTTATTTATCTTGTATCCTAAAGAGTAGAGACACATATTAAATTTATAAATTAAAAAATTATTAAAAATATAAAAATACTAAGGGTACTTTTTGTTTGTATTTTTATTTTTATTTTCAGTATTTTTTGTTTTTTGAATTTTGTGAAAGAGAAAATGAAAACAATAAATAAAAACAAAAAATACGGAGACACCCTAAGTTTATTTAGTATTTCCTGTTTTTTTTTTTTTATTTTATGCATTACGCACCCTAAGTTTTTAATGTGTTTGTTTTACATTCAATTTTTTTTATCGAAGGGGAGACTCAAACTCGTGACCTCTTAATTGAGTATGAGAAAGACTATGTCATTTTAGTTATAACTCATTGGCTTGTTTTATATTCATTAAATGAAAACATTTAAAACTTTTTAATAATGGTAATCTTATGACTTTTTTTATTTAAATTAAAAAAATAATATTTACTGATTTAAATAAACGTATAAGTATTTACCAAATTATGTTTAGAATCATATTTCGGATACAGTGAAAAAAGCCAAAAATTGAACGTATCTCGGATGCACTGACCCCGTTTTGTGATACGGAACGCGCTGGTCATATCACGGGTACACCCGAGATATGAACAAGAGTGCATCTCGGATACACTGCGTCCGATATATGTGCATATTCTGACATAGAGCAGTGCATCCGAGATACGTGCAAGGAAGAAAAACAGGGACACTGCATCCGAGATATAGTTGACGGAGAGTGGAGTCAGTTTGATAAGGCTTTCTGGGCATTTCCTCCATATATTGAAGCGTTCAAATATTGCAAGCCATTTGTATCGGTGGACGGAACACATCTGTACGGCAAGTACAGGGGCGTACTTTTGATTGCTGTGACTCAAGATGGTAACAACAATATTCTTCCTATAGCTTTCTCACTGGTGGAGTCTGAGACAACGGAGTCATGGTCGTTTTTTCTCTCAAACTTGAGACAACATGTTACTCCACAGTTAGGAATCCTGATCATATCAGACAGATTACAGGCCATTCGCGCCGCTCTTAATGCACCTCACAGTGGATGGCATTTCCCCGTCAACATATCATGCTTATTGCATCCGGCAATTGGCTTCAAACTTCAATTCCAGGTTCAAGTCGACCGAAGGTAAGAGGTACCTAATAAATGCGGCGTACAGTCTGAATAAGGAAGGATGCGACTGGTACTTGGATGCTTTAGGTACACTGTCCCGTGAGATGGTGGATTGGGCTCTTCGTTTCAGGAAGGAATTATGGTTGCAACATTGCGACGAAGGTCGACAGTATGGTCACATGACTACGAACTTATTGGAGTGTATAAATGTCGTGCTGAAGGGAACGAGAAATCTTCTAGTGCGATTATTCGGGCAACGTATGAGCGGTTGCAACAGTTGTTCGTGCACAGAGGACGCGAAGCACATGCTCAGTTACAGGGTGGACAGATCCACTCGCAACAGCTATTGGCAGCCATAAATAAGAATAGAGAGAGCCTGCCGATGTTGCGAGTCACCTATTGTGATCGTAGGGCATCCGTTTTTAGCGTGGAAGAGATGGAGCCAGTAGACGGTTGGTCACAGACTTCATATCGGGTTCGTCTGACCGAGCGTACATGCGATTGTGGCCTGTTCCAGTCATTGCATTACCCATGTCGACACGCCCTGGCGGCATGTTCAACTGCGAGTATTGAGTGGGGTCATTTTGTGGACCCCATGTACACTGATGGCCTATGTATTTAAGGTATACGAGAGGGAGTTTTTGCCGATACCAGACGAAAAGATGTGGCCTCCATGGTATGGTGCATGCCTGAAGCCCAACTCAGCCATGAGGAGGAAGACATCGGGTAGGCCGATATCCACTTGGATCCGGAATGAGATGGATGCCATTGAGCGTGCGGAGAAGAGATGTGGGCTCTGCCGCGGAGAGGGTCACACCCGACGTGAGTGTCCCAATGCGCGGCACTCGGATCCATGACGATGCATACAGTTTAGGATTTAGGTTTTTTTGTTCCACTGTTATCACTTTGATGCACTGATTGTTATTAAATGTGTTTAATGTGTAATTAAGCATAATTTCTGTATACCTAAAGTCGATTGTTATAAGACCATTTTTCATCTACAACATTACAAAATTTTCATCAAAAAAGCATACAATATTTTCATAACATCGGATCTTGAATATATCTCGGATGCAGTGCCCCTGTTTTCCATCCTTACACGTATCTCGGATGCAATGCTCTATGTCAGAATATGCACATATCTCGGACACAATATATCCGAGATGCACTCTTGTTCATCTCTCGGGTGCACCCGTGATATGACTAGCGCGTCCCGTATTACAAAACGGGGTCAGTACATCCGAGATACGTTCAATTTTTGGCTTCTCCCACTGTATTCGAGATATGACTCTAAATGTAATTTGGTAAATACTTATACGTTTATTTAAATCGGTAAATATTATATTTTTTAATTTAAATAAAAAAATTCCTAACCTTATCATGTGTCTTAAGAACACATGTTAGTTAATTTTTTTGTCAACTTACCAAAAAAACAAGAACAATATTACAAATTCAAGTTTTTTTAATTTTTTATTAACCAATTTTAATTAAATTAGTCAAATATAATAAAAATTAGTTATAATTGTCACCAAAAAATATAATAAAAATTAATTATAATTAATATTATTCTAAATTTTATTATAAAATTTAAATTTTTGATATTTATTTAAATAGACGAATAAACTAATTATTTAACCAACTTAAATTAGTTAAATTTTATTAATTAACTTGATTAAATTTAGTTCATAAAAAATACCTCGAATGTGTAACATTATTAAAAAGCAAGCTAGTCTTTTTTATTGGAGAGCAGGGAGCTTTGCCTCGTTCCAAGTCATTCGTTTACAAATTCTGATGTCATTCTAAGCGAAATTCTAATTAAAGTTGTCTATAATATAATAATATTTAGAGTTAAACTGTCCGAATTAAAAAATTTAGGTGTCGACAACTAAGTTATTGAAAAATATTATTAATAAAATAAATCTAAATAATTTAAAAATAAAAAAATAATTAATAAATATTATATTTTTATAAATAATAAAAATTTTTTGTATTTAATAAATAATTTATTTATTTAATTTGATTTTTTGTAATATTTAAATAAATATTTAAAAAATATACAAATAAATTTAGAATAAAAATGATCTATAGATTTTTTATTTTAATTTTTCAAAAGAAATTGACCATTCACAACAAAAGTGTTTTTTAAAAAATCCATTAGACATAAAATTATAAAATTTTGAAAATAAAAAAATATTATTTTTTTAATAATATTTATAAAAAATTACATCAAAATATAATTTTTAATATTTTTAAAAATATTATTTAATATTTAATTTTTTTTATCGTATTTTTAATTTTTTTAAAATTTTATTTGTCATTAACATATTTAAGAATAATTTTTTTGGCAATTTGAACTTTTGACTACTATTTTGAGAGTTTACTCTTGTATTTACTTAAGATAGATTGAATTTGTTATAAAATAACTAAATAAATAAATAAATAAGAGGTAACAAATATAAAATAAAGAAAATATAATTAGATAGCTTTAGTAGCAATGTTCACTAGAATTACTATATCAATATAATAGATATAATTATTTATTGAATAATATTAAAATAAAGTATATAAGAGAGAGAATAGTAAAAGAGAGAGAACATTGTTATTGATGTATATCATCAGAGGCTTAAGCCTCTATTTATACACATATGGACCATTGTTTTTCCACACTTCATTTATTGAAGAACAAAAATTTCCTTCATTGAGAAACTGAGCTGCCCATATATTAATGGGCATCCAACTCAGCTTCTTATTACAATACTCCCCCTTGGATGACCATTTAGGATTATTGCCTCGTTAAAACCTTACTAAAGAAAAACCCAGTGGAAAAAAACTTTAGTGAAGAAAAAAGAGTACAATATCCTTTGTGATGGGGCTACCTCATTAAAAACCTTGTAAAAAAAAACCCAATGGGAAAAAAACCTGACCAAGGAAAAAAGAGTACAGTCTCCCCCTCTTGCCGACATCATTTAATGTCTCGAAGTTGGCGCATCCCAATCTCATGTACCAATCTTTCAAAGGAGGATTTTGGGAGTGACTTTGTAAACAAATATGCCAGATTGTCACTTGAGCGGATCTGTTGGACATCAATTGTCCCTTGATTTTGAAGATCATGAGTGAAAAAGAATTTGGGAGAAATATGCTTTGTTCTATCACCTTTGATATATCTGCCTTTAAGTTGAGCAATACATGTTGTATTATCTTCAAACAGGACAGTTGGAGCTATGTTATGGTCAATCAATCCACATGATGACAGAATATATTGAACCAGGATCCTCAGCCAAAAACACTCGCGACTAGCTTCATGAATTGCTAGTATTTCAGCATGATTAGAGGAGGTTGCTGCTATCGTCTGTTTCGTAGACCTCCATGATATAGCTGTTCCACCATATGTGAACAGGTATCCTGTTTGAGATCTCCTTTTATGTGGATCAGACAAGTAGCCAGCATCTGCATAGCCAACTAATTGTGACTTGGATCCATAGGGATAAAACAATCCCATATCAACTGTTCTATGAAGATATCAAAATATTTGTTTGATTCCACTCCAATGTCTTCTAGTTGGAGAGGAACTATATCTTGCTAGTAGGTTCACAGCAAATGATATATCGGGTCGTGTATTATTAGCAAGATACATTAGCGCTCCAATGACACTAAGATATGGTACTTCTGGACCAAGGATATCTTCATTTTCTTCTTTAGGATGGAATTGATCATTTTTTACATCTAAAGATCTTATGATCATTGGGGTACTCAAGAGATGTGACTTATCCATATAAAATCTTTTCAAGATCTTCTCTGTGTATGTTGTTTGATGAATAAAGATCCCATTTTTTGTATGCTCGATCTGCAAGCCGAGACACTTTCCTAGATCTTTCATCTCAAACTCTTCTTTTAGAGTTTTTATAATTGTTGGAATCTCTTCAGGAGTCCCAATGATATTTAAATCATCAACGTACACAACAATTATAATGAAGCCAGATGTAGATTTCTTTATGAAAACACATAGACAGATATCACCATTCTTGAATCCATTTTTGGCCAGATACTCAGTAAGACGATTATACCACATTCGTCCAGATTGCTTTAGACCATATAAAGATCTTTGCAATTTGACTGAGTATAACCCCTGTGAATATTCATTGGATGGTTTAGATATCTTTAGCCCTTCAGGGACTTTCATATAGATATCCCGATCTAATGAGCCGTATAAATAGGCTGTTATCACATCCATTAGATGCATATGCAGTTTATGATATGCAGATAATGTAAGACCCAAGCCTTTTGAAAAGTCCTATTTTAAACTAATCTCAAATTATATATATTTATTTATAGTTTTAATTTCAGAAATTATTTTTATTGAAAAATAATTAAAGGCAATTAATTGGATTTGAAATAAATTAAGGTTTTTATCTAAACTATATTCCTAAGTATTATTTTCCTATTTATGATTTAAAGTTCTAGAAATTTGAAAATAATGGGGTTTGGCTATTTAAATTAGAATTTTGTCTAATTTTATAATTATTGATATAAAATTGGTAGTTATGAAATAATAAAAATTTTATATGATTAGATTTTAGATAATTTAATTTATATCATTTAATACTTTAAGTTAAAGATAAAGAAAATTAATTATATTACCATGAATTTTCAATTAGAATAATTTATTGAGAAAATCAATTAGTATTTTTATACCACAAATAATATTTTAAAATAATTTTAGAGATTTAATTAGATTTCAAAATTTATACTCCATGCCTCAATTTTATTAAAATTACTTTACTATAATTAAATCCAAAATCTTAATTTTATACACATACCCTAATCCCAATTAAATTACAATTTTTCCCTTACTCCTAATGAAACCCTAGCCGCCATTAGCCTTCACCAACAGCAGCTGAACCCCCCCCTTTTGTCTAACCAAAACCCATCAGGAAAAAAAAAGAGAAAGAAAGGGGAAGAAGGAAGGGGACCGAGGAAGGAAGGAGAGGGGGAAAAAGAGTGAGGCGGTGCGGTGGGTGTCACTGCCACCGTCGCCGCCGCTGCTGACAGAGGAGAGAGAGGATCTGAGAGAGAAGGAGAGTGTCGCGAGGGAGCCGCTGCGTCGCGTCGCCGTTTGCGCCAGCGCCGAGGAGGACCACGCGAGGAGGAGGCGCCACCGTCGCTGTCTTCATCGCGTGTGGAGTCGCCGTTGCCGACAAGCCTAGCCGCCGCCTGGTTGTGTCGCCGCCATGAAGACCTCGCCGACGTCTTCCCCTTCGCAGATTGTCGCCGTCTTTGGAGCAGAGCGAAAGAGATCTCACGGTGGAGGAAACAGGGAGGCGCCGCCGTGCAGCGAGAAGCTACCGCCGCCGCGAAGTTACCACCACCGTTGCGCGCTCCGTCACCGCTACTGCTGGGGCTGCGCTGCCGTGACCGAGCGTCTGCCGCTCGAAACCCGCCGCCACTGCCACTAGAAATCGCCACCAAGGCCTAAGTCAGTTTGGTAAGCTCTAATCTTGCCTCAGATCTTCTTTTCTGTTAAGTTGCTTCTACCGTGAGTTGTTACTGAGGTTGTTTGCATCGGATTATACTGTCACTGCTGCTGCAGGACCATCAGAGCTTCCGGCCGTTATTAGAGCTGTTGTCCGGTCAATTTAGAAGCTGCTACTGTGTCGTTCTATTCTGTTTATCCTGGTAAGATTATGCGGTTCCGTTCTTGTTTATCGCAATACTCCATTATCGATCATGTTCTAATATCGCTCAATATCCGTCCCGCGTTAATTCTAAATTATGTCAGATATGTGGTTGTTGTTGTGATTCCTGCGGTTGATTGGGAATTTCTGCGGTTGCTGCCGATTAACATGAGAATAAGGATTTAATGGGTTTAATTATGCAACTTGCGACTATTTGAGGTAGGGGTTTTTCTTAAATCTATTTTACATTACAGTGTTGTTATAAATCGATATTAACGCGTAAAATACATTTTTGTGATTTCGTGAGTCTTATGAATTGAATTGAGTTGTTTTGGTTGAATGAGATCATTAGTTTGATTTGATATTAAACCCGATTTGATATTGGAATTTGATTTTAAAATAAACTTGGAAAAGACTTGATATTTGAAAACGGGTTATTTATTGAGAATGATTTGCTATTTTGGAAATGATTTGAAAAGTGTTTGAGGGAATGGATTGGTTTGAAACTGTTTGAGAAGACCGAGAATTCTTAACTATTGATTGATGGTGTTGGTTGAAGTCGGTTTAAATTGTGATTTATAGGATTGGTTGATTGAATTCTGGATTTTGTAATTTCCTTGGGTTGAGTACTGTTGTTGTGATAATGGTTGTTAGAAGTGATTTGACTGATTAACAGGTATTTGGTTTGGTTTGGTTGGGACCCGAACAGGGTGGTAGAATCTGAGTTTTAGAGGAGATGCTGCCGAAATTTTATAAATTTGGAAGTTTTGTTTGAAGTAATTGTTTAAAAAGATTTAGTTCTTAAACGTTATTTGTTTCGGATTGATTTATTTAGAAAAGAAAGAATTATGTTTTGAATTGAGATTGTTGATTAACGGAAAGAAGGACGATGAGGATTGATTTGAAATATGATTTTTGAATGAATTTGGAAATGGGATATGGATTGACGAATGATGATGATATTGAGAATGGCTTAGATATTGATGAATGATGAATGAATTATTTATGTGGCTTATGAATTTGAAATATCTGAGATACGAGGTTCCCTGGATTAAGTGTCGTGGCTTGCCACCACGTGTACCAGGTTGAAAATTCGATACTCTGTTGACCCTACGACGTAAGTGTGTGATCGGGCACTATATAAATTCCCGGGAATGTTACCCCCATTGAGTAATATTGATTATTTGAGAAAAAGCTATGCATAGACTCTTGGGGATGCACGTCGGGGGACAGTCTAAGTATAATTCAGACTTGTTGGGTTGGCTGGATAACCGACAGATGAGCCTCATCAGCCATAGGACAGGCATGCATCACATGCATTTGTATGCTTTGCTTGAGTTTGAACTTGTTTTGGTTTGCCTAATTGCTAAACTGTTCGTAACTGTTACTTGAACTATTTGCTGTAATTGCTGCCTACTTGTGCTTTCCTTGTCTGCTTTGCCTGTGTTTGTCCTGGCGTGCTACATTTGAGATTGAACTTTGGTGCTGAATTAATGATTGTGTTGTTTGATTGCGTGGTTGGTTTCTGATTGAGATTTTCTTATAAGAAAGGAAATGTTTCGGATTTCTAAAAGATTAAACATTGTTTCTTTGAAAAGGTTTTGAACGATTACCTATTGGTTTTTTTTTAAAAGATTCATAAGGCAATGATAATCACTGAGCTTGAAAATAGTTTTCCTATTAAATATCTTCTTATGACAACTTTGAAACTCTATGGTGAAACCATGTGGTTAGGTTCTCACCCCCTACAGCTTTACCCTTTTCAGGAACCAAATGAAGAGGCATTAAGGAGAGTTATACTGCGTTTGGTTTATATGTTGTTGTATTAATTAGATTATTTTCTTCCCTCGTCTTTGTTATTATGAATTTGTAAGAGGGATAGGAGTTGTATGTTTTATATGTATATTATATTATGAGTTATCATGTAAGGAGTTTTGTATATGAATCTATGCTTGCTTGTATTTTTCTTAAGATAAAGTATTTATTTCCGGTTTTCAAAGAAATCAGCGATACAGTGTCGAGTCACAGGCTCCTATTTTAGTATTTAGTATGTAAAGTAGTCGTAATACTTCTTTCTTTCAAAGTGGCGCAGCCGGAAGCGTGACTTCTGATAGTGAGGGTGTTACATTATGGTATCAGAGCAGTCTTTCCTGTAGAGCCTTGGGAATGTACTGATTATGCTTCAATTGCATACTCTAAGAGTATGTCATGTAGTAGGTCTTGTTTGAATAACGAGAATTAGAGCTTTATGCACATGACGGTCTATTGATTAATGCCATTAGTCTTGCATTGCATAATTCTTGGTATTAAGTTTGGCCAGCTTAACACTAGTGAATTATGTATATGGAAGCACCAATGGGTTATCATAGACAATATGCAAGTTATAGGTAATGCGAATCGCGGGTTTTGGGAACGTTAGAAGGTAATTCTTGAGTTTACTCGGTTAGGTGTCTTGAACTCTGCGAATATCACGTATCTTATTCCTGCTTGGTATGCTCTAAGGTTCTTGTCTGCGATACTTTTCTTGGAAAGTGAACATATTATCTTTCAATCATACTCTCTTGTTCACGTACGCTTTTGTTTGATCCTAACTACATATGCCTGTTTAAAACCCTTGGTGTATTTACCTTCTTTATTTAGGCACTTCTTTTTGAATCATGTATTTTTTGATATACATTTAAATCTGTTTTAATGCAGGACACCTTTTTAAGTTCATATTTTGAGTCCTTTGTAAATAAATTGTAATTTAGTTTTCCTCTTATTTGATAATAATTACAGCCATTCTTTAAATCTTAACAAAATCGTTTTTTATTTGAAATATACAACCGCTTTTAATTTGATATGTACTTCTTTATATAAACGTTGACAGTTTCTTATACAGTTTAAAACTAGTTGTTTCCAATACCTCGCTTGTTTCTTCACTAATTTATGGAAATGTATATATACTTTAAATACAATTTGATTTTCTAACAATTTTATTACCATTTTTACGAATATCCTGATTTGACTATATATTTAGATATTTTTCAAAGAAAGGTTTTTGTCTCTTTCCAGTTGGTTTTGTTTGGTAAGCTTTACCTAATTTATTTTTATTCGAATTTGGTTTAGCATACTATATCATTTATGCAAATTGTTGTTCTTACAAAAAAAAATGTTGGATTCATGTCTTTATTCTCATGAATAAACCAATTTCTTCCTTAAACTTTTTATTTTTGTAGATGTCATATTTAATTCTGTTTTTAACTACTCTTTTATTTTTTTTAACGTTACCATTAATCTTAGTTTTCCATTTCTTGTGAAACTCATTCTCATCCGAGTCAACTTTAATTCGTTTCCATCTAATACACCATTTGTCCTTTTAGTTGTCTTTCTTTAGTCGAAGGTTCTTTCTTGAGAATTTTCTATTGATTGAGTTGTCTTCCTGGTGCATTTTGTATTCCTTTAGACTAATTGAAAACTCATTTGATAATCCATACCCAATGAGTTTTTGTTTGAATTTCCTTAATTTAAAGGTCCTTTCTTCCATGGGCTGATTTCATTTTAAGCACATCGTGATTTTCTTAAATGATACTTGCGAGGTGGTTATTTCAAGTATACTTTCAGAATTTTGTTTTGAACCATTTTTGAAAAGGTTTTAAATTCTTTTGAAGAAATTTAAGTTTTGAATTAACTTTTTAAGTTAAGTTTCTTCTTAAGCTTTTTGTTTCTATGAGTGACATACTTTATGAATCCTAATTGAAATCCTTTAATTTAAGTCTCTTTCTTAAAATGAGTTAGTTTCCTTTTTAGTACATAATAATATTATTGAACATCCTTATAAAGTTGTGACTTCAAGTATATTATTGAAGTTTTGTTTTAAACCTTTTTAAACAAGTTTCGATTTATTTTTATGCAAAGTTGTCCTTGACTAGAATTGCTTTACTTGAGCAGTGCCTCTCTTTGGTGTGATTTGAACTTGTTTTGGGGCGATATATCTATTGAAGTTTTAATAAAATCGCTTTCAATTTAGCTTACACTCCTTTACCTTATACTTTGAAAATTTTTATGTGATTTAAACCTGTTTGATTGTAATGCATCATCCTTTTTTTTTATGAGTAAAATTTTATCTCAGATTTTCTTCCAACAAGATTATAGTTTTCATACATGCTTAAAAAAAAAAGAGAAAAAAAAGAGAAAATACAATTTTGTTCTTAGCCAAATTAATCTTTCCATTTACAAAGTTTGTGTAATCTATTTTCACTTGAATTTATATTGAAATAATGTCACATTTACATTTTTATTACTCTTTTGAAGGATGTTTGTTACCCATTTTCTCTTTTAGAACATGAAATGATTTTCCCTTAAGTTTTCATTCTTTACGAACAATGCATTTGAAAATATTTTTAACCATACTCTTGAGTTCTATAAACTTTGTCTTTGGTTTGGATATACTTCTTCTGCAAACCTCATATTTACTTGTCTCAGCTTGAATTCGTTTCAAAATACAGCATTGTTTTTCATTTTATTAGTCTTGTCAAATTCCTTCGATTCAAGAGTTACCCTTAAAGATATTAGTTAACTCTCTTTCTAGCACTCTTTATTACTTGTTCATCCTTGTCTACTTGTGATTTCAGCAATTCTTTCAAATTCTTGGGAACACAGTCCTTGTTGTTTTTCTTCCTTTTCTATGGTCTACTATCCTTCTGAGTATACTCGAGATTAGTTTTAGCATTTTGTGCGACCATTAGACTTAGTAAACGACACATTAGTCCTTTAGGACACGTTTGGTGAATGCAAAAGGTGAAACTCATAAGTGTACGACATCACAGGGAGTTGTGAAACCTTGTTTTACGTGAAAGAGTTTTGTTGATGTGGGACTTATAACCAGTAGTAAGGATTGCAAAGTGTTTAACAAAGTTGAGAACTTTCGGATGAGTTGCTCAATGAAGTACGGTTAAGAATGGTGGAGATAAATTATGTTGAAGTTTGAATAATTCAATCCCTAAAGTTGATATAAGATCAGTATGTGGACGTTAAGCACATCATTTTAACCCCAGCTTGTGTTATAACCTTTTGCCGCATTGCTTTACCATCACATGTTTGAAACATATCATCTTGTACATCAAGCCTGTCTTGTAACTTCTGTTTCACATCATATTTATATCCTGTATATTTTTATGCCATATGAAAATCCTGGTATTTGAAACTATTTGTGTCCATATATATATATTGAGGACTTGTTGCCATTTCTTTAAATAAGTTCAAAAGTGAAGTAATATGAAAATCTCTTTCATTTTGTATCAATTTTCGAGGACGAAAATTTTTATAAGGTTGGTAGGATGTAAGACCCAAGCCTTTTGAAAAGTCCTATTTTGAACTAATCTCAAATTATATATATTTATTTATAGTTTTAATTTCAGAAATTATTTTTATTGAAAAATAATTAAAGGCAATTAATTGGATTTGAAATAAATTAAGGTTTTTATCTAAACTATATTCCTAAGTATTATTTTCCTATTTATGATTTAAAGTTCTAGAAATTTGAAAATAATGGGGTTTGGCTATTTAAATTAGAATTTTGTCTAATTTTATAATTATTGATATAAAATTGGTAGTTATGAAATAATAAAAATTTTATATGATTAGATTTTAGATAATTTAATTTATATCATTTAATACTTTAAGTTAAAGATAAAGAAAATTAATTATATTACCATGAATTTTCAATTAGAATAATTTATTGAGAAAATCAATTAGTATTTTTATACCACAAATAATATTTTAAAATAATTTTAGAGATTTAATTAGATTTCAAAATTTATACTCCATGCCTCAATTTTATTAAAATTACTTTACTATAATTAAATCCAAAATCTTAATTTTATACACATACCCTAATCCCAATTAAATTACAATTTTTCCCTTACTCCTAATGAAACCCTAGCCGCCATTAGCCTTCACCAACAGCAGCTGAACCCCCCCTTTTGTCTAACCAAAACCCATCAGGAAAAAAAAGAGAAAGAAAGGGGAAGAAGGAAGGGGATCGAGGAAGGAAGGAGAGGGGGAAGAAGAGTGAGGCGGCGCGGTGGGTGTCACTGCCACCGTCGCCGCCGCTGCTGACAGAGGAGAGAGAGGATCTGAGAGAGAAGGAGAGTGTCGCGAGGGAGCCGCTGCGTCGCGTCGCCGTTTGCGCCAGCGCCGAGGAGGACCGCGCGAGGAGGAGGCGCCACCGTCGCTGTCTTCATCGCGTGTGGAGTCGCCGTTGCCGACAAGCCTAGCCGCCGCCTGGTTGTGTCGCCGCCATGAAGACCTCGCCGACGTCTTCCCCTTCGCAGATTGTCGCCGTCTTTGGAGCAGAGCAAAAGAGATCTCACGGTGGAGGAAACAGGGAGGCGCCGCCGTGCAGCGAGAAGCTACCGCCGCCGCAAAGTTACCACCACCGTTGCGCGCTCCGTCACCGCTACTGCTGGGGCTGCGCCGCCGTGACCGAGCGTCTGCCGCTCGAAACCCGCCGCCACTGCCACTAGAAATCGCCACCAAGGCCTAAGTCAGTTTGGTAAGCTCTAATCTTGCCTCAGATCTTCTTTTCTGTTAAGTTGCTTCTACCGTGAGTTGTTACTGAGGTTGTTTGCATCAGATTATACTGTCACTGCTGCTGCAGGACCATCAGAGCTTCCGGCCGTTATTAGAGCTGTTGTCCGGTCAATTTAGAAGCTGCTACTGTGTCGTTCTATTCTGTTTATCCTGGTAAGATTATGCGGTTCCGTTCTTGTTTATCGCAATACTCCATTATCGATCATGTTCTAATATCGCTCAATATCCGTCCCGCGTTAATTCTAAATTATGTCAGATATGTGGTTGTTGCTGTGATTCCTGCGGTTGATTGGAAATTTCTGCGGTTGCTGCCGATTAACATGAGAATAAGGATTTAATGGGTTTAATTATGCAACTTGCGACTATTTGAGGTAGGGGTTTTTCTTAAATCTATTTTACATTACAGTGTTGTTATAAATCGATATTAACGCGTAAAATACATTTTTGTGATTTCGTGAGTCTTATGAATTGAATTGAGTTGTTTTGGTTGAATGAGATCATTAGTTTGATTTGATATTAAACCCGATTTGATATTGGAATTTGATTTTAAAATAAACTTGGAAAAGACTTGATATTTGAAAACGGATTATTTATTGAGAATGATTTGCTATTTTGGAAATGATTTGAAAAGTGTTTGAGGGAATGGTTTGGTTTGAAACTGTTTGAGAAGACCGAGAATTCTTAACTATTGATTGATGGTGTTGGTTGAAGTCGGTTTAAATTGTGATTTATAGGATTGGTTGATTGAATTCTGGATTTTGTAATTTCCTTGGGTTGAGTACTGTTGTTGTGATAATGGTTGTTAGAAGTGATTTGACTGATTAACAGGTGTTTGGTTTGGTTTGGTTGGGACCCGAACAGGGTGGCAGAATCCGAGTTTTAGAGGAGATGCTGCCGAAATTTTATAAATTTGGAAGTTTTGTTTGAAGTAATTGTTTAAAAAGATTTAGTTCTTAAACGTTATTTGTTTCGGATTGATTTATTTAGAAAAGAAAGAATTATGTTTTGAATTGAGATTGTTGATTAACGGAAAGAAGGATGATGAAGATTGATTTGAAATATGATTTTTGAATGAATTTGGAAATGGGATATGGATTGACGAATGATGATGATATTGAGAATGGCTTAGATATTGATGAATGATGAATGAATTATTTATGTGGCTTATGAATTTGAAATATCTGAGATACGAGGTTCCCTGGATTAAGTGTCGTGGCTTGCCACCACGTGTACCAGGTTGAAAACTCGATACTCTGTTGACCCTACGACGTAAGTGTGTGATCGGGCACTATATAAATTCCCGGGAATGTTACCCCCATTGAGTAATATTGATTATTTGAGAAAAAGCTATGCATAGACTCTTGGGGATGCACGTCGGGGGACAGTCTAAGTATAATTCAGACTTGTCGGGTTGGCTGGATAACCGACAGATGAGCCTCATCAGCCATAGGACAGGCATGCATCACATGCATTTGTATGCTTTGCTTGAGTTTGAACTTGTTTTGGTTTGCCTAATTGCTAAACTGTTCGTAACTGTTACTTGAACTATTTGCTGTAATTGCTGCCTACTTGTGCTTTCCTTGTCTGCTTTGCCTGTGTTTGTCCTGGCGTGCTACATTTGAGATTGAACTTTGGTGCTGAATTAATGATTGTGTTGTTTGATTGCGTGGTTGGTTTCTGATTGAGATTTTCTTATAAGAAAGGAAATGTTTCGGATTTCTAAAAGATTAAACATTGTTTCTTTGAAAAGGTTTTGAACGATTACCTATTGGTTTTTTTTTAAAAGATTCATAAGGCAATGATAATCACTGAGCTTGAAAATAGTTTTCCTATTAAATATCTTCTTATGACAACTTTGAAACTCTATGGTGAAACCATGTGGTTAGGTTCTCACCCCCTACAGCTTTACCCTTTTCAGGAACCAAATGAAGAGGCATTAAGGAGAGTTATACTGCGTTTGGTTTATATGTTGTTGTATTAATTAGATTATTTTCTTCCCTCGTCTTTGTTATTATGAATTTGTAAGAGGGATAGGAGTTGTATGTTTTATATGTATATTATATTATGAGTTATCATGTAAGGAGTTTTGTATATGAATCTATGCTTGCTTGTATTTTTCTTAAGATAAAGTATTTATTTCCGGTTTTCAAAGAAATCAGCGATACAGTGTCGAGTCACAGGCTCCTATTTTAGTATTTAGTATGTAAAGTAGTCGTAATACTTCTTTCTTTCAGAGTGGCGCAGCCGGAAGCGTGACTTCTGATAGTGAGGGTGTTACAGATAAACTGACCAAATAACGCAATGTTATCGCATCCACTACAGGGGAATACGTTTCTTCATAATCTATACCGGGCCTTTGTGAAAAACCTTGTGCCACAAGTCGGGCTTTGTAGCGCACAACTTCGTTTCTCTCATTTCGTTTTCTCACAAATACCCATCGGTATCCAACAGGTTTTACATCTTCAGGTGTACGGACTACAGGTCCAAAGACTTCACGTTTTGCAAGTGAGTCTAACTCAGCCTTCATGACTTCTTTCGATTTTGGCCAATCATTCCTTTGTCGACATTCTTCGATTGATCTTGGCTCAAGATCCTTACATTCATGCATGATATTCAATGCCACATTATATGCAAATATTTCATTGACAATTGTCTTATTTGGGTCCCATTTCTCTCCTGTAAAGATATAATTTATCGAGATCTCGTCATTTTCACAATTTTTAGGTACATGAACGTCTTCTGGCGTTAACATTATATCAGAATTTTGGACAACTGTAGATGTCTCTACTATATCTTTTTCAACAGGAATCGTATTTACCTCTTTTCTTTTTCGAGGATTTTTGTCTTTGGAACCAACAGGCCTGCCACGCTTCTGGCGTAAATTTACTTCAGTGGCTACTTGTCCTACTGGGACATCAATTCGAATTGAGGCATTTTCGCTGGTATATAAGATTTGGTTATCCTCTTTGTATCGGAAAATGCATCAGGCAATTCATTTGCTATTCTTTGTAAATGTATAATCTTTTGAACTTCTAGTTCACATTGCCCTGATCGAGGATCTAAATGCATCAACGATGATGCATTCCAATTAAGTTCCTTTTCAGAAAGCTTGTTCTCTCCCCCTAATGTTGGAAATTTTGATTCATCAAAATGACAATCCGCAAACTGGGCTTTAAATACATCTCCGGTTTGTATCTCAAGATACCTCACTATAGAGGGAGAATCATATCCAACATATATCTCCAATTTTCTTTGGGGTCCCATTTTGGTGCGATTGGGTGGTGCAATGGGAACATATATCGCACACCCGAATATTCTTAAATGGGAAACATTTGACTGCTGGCCAAAAGCTAATTGCATAGGAGAGAACTGATGGTAACTTGTTGGCCTCAAACGAATAAGAGCTGCGGCATGTAAAATAGCATGCCCCAAACCGAGGTTGGGAGATTTGTTCTCATAAGTAAGGGTCTAGCAATTAATTGGAGGCGTTTAATAAGTGATTCTGCTAACCCATTTTGTGTGTGAACATAAGCTACTGGATGTTCAACACTTATTCCATTAGCCATACAATAAACATCAAAAGATTGGAAAGTAAATTCACCAGCATTATCAAGACGAATTGCTTTGATTGGATTTTCTGGAAATTGTGCTTTTAATCGAATAATTTGAGCCAATAATCTCGCAAACGCCAGGTTGCGAGAAGATAATAAGCACACATGTGACCATCTCGAAGATGCATCTATCAGGACCATAAAATATCTAAAAGATCCACATGGTGGATGAATAGGTCCACATATATCACCTTGAATCCTTTTTAGGAATTCAGGGGACTCAAATCCAATCTTTACTAGTGATGTTCCTTAAAATTAACTTCCCTTGAGAACATACAGCACAACAAAATTCACTAGATTTAAGAATCTTCTGGTTCTTTAGTGAATGTCCATGAGAGTTTTCAATAATTCTCCTCATCATGGTTGTTTCCGGATGACCCAATTTATCATGCCAAGTTATGAATTCATTTGGGCTAGTAAACTTCTGGTTTACAATGGCATGTGATTCATTGCACTAATCTTGGTATAATACAATCTAGATGAAAGTGAGGGTAACCTTTCTAATATAACTTTCTTATTTGAATCATGAGTTGTGATACATAAGTACTCATGATTTTCCTCATTCATAGTCTCAATATGATATCCATTTCGGCGAATATCTTTGAAACTCAACAAGTTCCTCAGGGACTTGGTAGATAATAGTGCATTATTTATTATAAATTTTGTTCCTCCAGGAAACAAAATTATAGCTCTTCCGGAGCCTTCTATCACATTGTCTGAGCCAATAATAGTATTAACATATTCCTCTTTTGGCACAAGATGGGTAAAAAATATAGTACTTTTAAGAATAGTGTGCGAACTTGCACTATCCGTAAGGCAAATATCTTCAGAATATGTCCTTGCCATTTTTCTTCAAAAACAAATAATAATAATAATAAAATGAGTAAAAGTACATGCACAGTAAAATTATTCACATGAATACTTAACAAACACATACATATATCAAACTATTCCATCATTGATCAAATAGCCAATATTTCCTTCAGGATCCTCAAATAAATTAGATACATCATAATGAATGGTGGAATTTTCATAATTTGAAACAAAATTTGTTTCATTTCCTTTGTAATACTTTTTCAAGGATACTTGATAAAGATCAACTAGGTGCCTTGGGGTACGACAGGTACGTGACCAATGGCCATTTCCACCACAACAGAAGCATTTATCCTCAATTGATTTACTTTGCCCATTGTTTCTTTCTTTATCCCACTTCTGGTGAGATCCTTTCTTATGAACATAATTTCTTTTCCTTCCATAACTTTTCTTGTTATCAAAATCTTGCCATTTACCTCTTCTGGAGTTATAAGTTGCCGCATTTACTTCAGGAAATGGGGCGGCGCCAACTGGGCGCGCTTCATGATTTCTTAAGAGCAACTCATTGTTGCGTTCAGCAACAAGAAAGTAAGAAATTAGCTTAGAATATTTTAAAATCCTTTTTCTCGATTGCTACTGCAGGAGCACATTCGAGACATGGAAGGTTGAGAAAGTTTTCTCTAAGATATCGGGTTTGAGGAAGTATCACATGATTGTACCTTTCTTCAAGGTCTTTCCACAGATCTGCAGGATCTTTTAATGTGGGATATTCATTTGTCAAGATGACGATGAAGGAAAATCATGGCCTTGGCTTTATCCTTCTGAGATGCATTATTTTTAGCCTTAATGGTATCTTCAAGATCCATTGAATCAAGATGGATTTTAACATCTAGTATCCATGATAAATAATTATTTTCAGATATATCAAGAGCATTATATTCAAGATGAAAGAATTTTGACATAATGAAAATTTGTTACCTGAAGTCTTCCTAAAACTTCGTTAGAGCTTTGTGCTGATAACGTGTTATAAAATAACTAAATAAATAAATAAAAAAGAGGTAACAAATATAAAATAAAAAATATAATTAGATAACTCTAGTAGAAATGTTCACTAAAATTATTATATCAATATAATAGATATAATTATGTATTGAATAATATTAAAATAAAGTATATAAGAAAAAGAATAGTAAAAGAGAGAACATTGTTGTTATTGATGTATGTCATCAAAGGCTTAAGCCTATTTATACATATATGGAACATTATTTTTCCACACTTTATTTATTGAAGAAGAGTAGTGCTAGGGAGCCAATAGCCTAAGCGTACAATGTGTACAGGGATAATAAATATCTCATGTTATAAAAAGCTAATTTTGGGTTCACCAAAAAGACTCAAACTCTTGACTTTCATTCTAATACCATGTCCTAAAACCACTCATCCCAAAAGTATAAATTGACAAGATAATGTAACATTAATAATCATATCTCTAATACTTTCTAAACCTTCATTGTGCACATTATACGCTTAGGTCATTGACTCCCTATACTTTCTCATTGAAGAACAAAAATTTCCTTCGTTAAAAAACTGAGCCGCCCATATATTAATGGACATCCAACTCAGCTTCTTATCACAATAGAATTATTCAAATTCGTAATATGTATACAAATTTTCAATAGAAATTTGAAGTATCTTATACAAGTTATACGTATCTTAGTTGTTTAGGGGAACAAGGGAAAGAAATAGAAAGAAGAAACCCATTCCCCATTTCCATCATATCATATTTATACATTCAATTCAATTTGAAGCCGCGTCTCGCCGTGTTATCCTTAGGCCTTCGATCCCGAAAGTAACGGAATTATTTTCCCAAAATACCCCTCCGAAATCCAAATACCCAATATGTTGCAGAGACCCAGACGGCGCTGCGAGGGCACTGCCATGGGAGCCATCGTTCTCGATCTCCGACCCGGTCTCGGAATCGGACCCTTCTCTCTTGGTATTCCCCTAATTCCATTCCGTTTTAAAATGAAACAATAAAAAATTCGTGTTCATGCTTTGAATTGGGAATTCGTATTGAAGAAGGATCCAATGGATTTTCTGATTTTCACTTCAATTGATCCATTCGGTTTCCTTATTGCATTATAGCAGTGGTGGATCTTCAGTTGATTGATTAGGTGGACTTGTGTTGAAGGCGCAGTGATTTAATTTTGACTTTGATCGATTAGGTTTTTGGTTATTATCACTTACGATAGTCAGCTTGTTTGTTTTTTCCGGCACTGTTGAGGAGTCGATATTATTGGGATTTTGCTAATTTAGGTTATCCCCATTTATTGGTGGTGTTCAGGGATGCCGATAAGTGAAGCATTTGCTCAGATAGAGAATCAGCCGAACATTTATGATGTGGTTCATGTTAAGTATTATGACGAGGTTCGTTTCATGTGTTCATGACTTAAAGTTATTGTTGACTGTGTTGTATAACGAAGTTTAATCTCGTGGAGATAGTGGGTTTCCTTGATTCTGTTGAACTGGCAGAATGCTTTTGGCAGGCTATAATGCTATGGCTTCACCTTTCACCTCTGCGAGGTGTCTCTGTTCTATTTTGTATCAAACTTATCTATATTCGCTCTTATGCAATTACAGGAACCACTTAAGTTGGATATTGTTATAAGCTTTCCAGACCATGGTTTTCACCTTCGTTTTGATCCCTGGTCTCAGGTATTGTTTCCGCAAACTAATTACCCAGCGAGGCTTATTTGTAACTCATAATATTAGATGATGTGGCTCAGTTGAAGTCTTGGAGATATTCGTTCATTATATATTTATTTGACACGTTGAGTGCTGGACTAGCTAGTAGTGCAAGGTTAGAAGGTTACAACTTATTTGATTGTTTGGTTTGTTTTATGGGTGTCTCATGATCAAGATCAAAACATTCTAACTTAGTTGGAAATATAGTTCAAAATTCAAATTGAAAAAGTGTGCAAAGAATTCCTACAGAATATTAGTAGCTTCTGATGTATGTAACCCTTACGCTTTCAATCGGTTAAAGTTGTTGTGTTGAGGCTATAGTCTCCACCTAATTTATAATGACCTGATTTTCCATTATTGTTTTAGAGATTGCGCCTTATTGAAATATATGATGTAAAGCGTCTTCAAATGCGGTACTCGACTTCGTTGATTGGGTGAGTTTGTGGGCCTCTAATTTTAGCATCTACTTCCTGTGAAATAATGTCTTGTGTTATTGATCGTCTTCCCAATTTTTAGTGGACCGTCGACTTTGGCCACGTTCGTTGCTGTATATGCCCTGTTTGGGCCCACATATCCTGGAATTTTCGATAAGGAAAGAGGCATATACACTCTATTCTACCCGGTATGTGGTTGAGATGTCAAATGCTTAATTATTTGTGTTTAAATTTGTCCTACAGTTTGACAATTTTATTTAGACTATAAATTCCTTGGTTTGGTTTTAGGGGCTGTCGTTTGCATTTCCTATTCCAAGTCAGTATACAGATTGCTGTCATGATGGGGGAGGTATTTATTACATCATCGTGAAATTGAAACATAGAACTATATATTATTATTCGAATTTGTTAACTCTGCCCCTTTTCATTATGAAAGTTGAATTGCCATTGGAGTTTCCTGATGGCACTACACCAGTAACTTGCCGTGTGTCCATATATGATAGTTCCTCTGGTAAGAAAGTTGGTGTGGGATCCTTGATGGATAAGGCTTCTGCTCCTCCTTTACCTGCTGGCAGCATTTATATGGAAGAAGTTCATGTTAAGGTTCGGTTCTGAGTCCTCTATCTGTTTATAGGATGATTCTCTCAGATGGCATTGTTATAGACAAACTTTCTGGCTATTTTGGTAAATTGACTATAATGGCATATAATTCAGTTTTTTTGTTTTTGTTTTTTTTGTTTTGTATAGCTGGGGGAAGAATTGCACTTCACTGTTGGCACGCAACACATTCCTTTTGGTGCGTGTCCTCAGGTAGGATGTATATTACGTACAATAGGTCCATTTGAGCTAAGCTTTTATTGGATTACTTTCTGAGATTGCATGTTTTTCAGTGGTCATTTTCCCCTCAATTTGTATTATTCGTCTGAAGCAAAGTTCATGTTGTACTTCCTGTTTCTTCAGGATGTGTGGACTGAGCTAGGTCGTCCCTGTGGCATTCATCAAAAGCAGGTTCCTTGGATTACTATTTTGTATATGAAATGTGATGATTTTGTAGGTCTTTTTGTGGCATTCTATCAATATATAGAATATCTAAAAATTTTGATAAACCCTGCATCTTTATTGGTTGTGTGCCATGAAGATTTGAATTTATGTTTATTTACAGTTCATGTATTCAGAGGTGTATTTATGGTTTGCTTGTTAGTAAAGAGCACTTGTAAGTCCATGAACCATGTTTCAAATCTCCTCTCATGCACTTGTATTATTTGTTTTTTATTTGATTTGTTGTTCCTTCTCTTTTTTCTCCCCCTCCCCCTTTTTAATTTTACAGCTAATTAACATATAACAGAATACTTTAATATTTATAGTAACATTTGCTTGGTTGTTTCTTCTCTTTTTTACTTTTTGTTTTTTCCCCTTAATTTTTACACCTAATATCATATTAAAAAATACTTTAATATTTATAATAACATTAACATCTAATTGGATGTTAAAAAAATCTATATATATGCTAGTACATAAAACTAAATTATTTTAATTATTTATTTTCTCATGATATTAAAAATTTAAAATCATAACATATTAAGTAAATTCTTTCAAATGAATATGTTTTACATATTTTATTCATGAATATATTTTAAATGCATATAACAAAATTATTAGAGCAATTGATTTATTATTTTATGCCATATTTTAAGATAATAAAGCATAAAAAATAGAGTTTACTTGTCACATCACATCAACACTCAACAAAGCAAACCGATTAACCATGAAAACCAAAATAGATAATTTTCATATTTTACCGGATCTAAAACCAAAATGAAAATTTTATAAGGACCAAGACAAGATAACTTCCTTATTAATTCTACCAGATTCCTCCGCCCTGCACCATCATTTTCAAGTGTAAATTCAAAACATGTTCTGCCTTTAATTTAATGGATCATATACGGAGCTTGGCAACCTATTGCTGCATGTTTAAGGCTGCGCATATGTTTGGTAATTTGGTTTGGTTAAGGTGTAAAGAGAGTGCAAAGAAGTCGGGTGAGAAAGTTCATGGTTAAGCTCAAAACACATGGCCAGGTGGGAATGTGGGGTTGTCCAAAATGGAGTTATCATCTATAGGAATATGAAGCTAATTATTTCTCCTCGTAGTTCCAATGTAAATTACAGAGCTTCATGGACGGAGCACTGATGTCCACTAGATACTTAGTCATTTATTTTATGGAGTAGAAATCTAGATTTACTGTTAACTATCCTTTTAGAACTAAACTGCTCGGGATGAGTATCTTTTATTGATCCTGACTCTCGCCCTGCAGGTAGATCCTATGGTTATTCATTCTGCCTCAGATCTTCGGCCTCGAACAACTCTTTGTGGTGATTACTTTTATAATTACTTTACTCGTGGTCTGGACATCTTATTTGATGGGCAGGTTTGTTGTTTGCATAATGACACATCCTTTTGTTCTTATACACGGACAGAAATGACAATTGAACTCACTAGAAGTCTGTTGTTTTTTCAGACTCATAAAATAAAGAAGTTTGTGTTACATACTAATTACCCGGGTCATGCCGATTTCAATTCATACATCAAGTGTAACTTCGTTATCCATGGCTCAGATTGTAAGCAATCCTGTATTTACAATGCTGTATCTAAATTGGCCTTCATTAGCTGCTATGGGTGAATTTTTGTTGCAAAACAAGAGTATAAATTATTATTTTCCTTGTCAGCTGCCGGAGAATCTTTTCAGGAAGTAAATAACAGCAAGCAGAGAGCTATTACACCTAGTACAAAGTGGGAACACGTAAAGGTGATATTCTATCCCTCCCAAGTTGAATGGATACCCATATATCGATGTTCTTTTATGGAAGATGAATAATACAGTTTGATTTCGAAAGAACAAATAATTGTGTAAACTGACAAGCTTTGATGTGGTTTTTTATATTGGTTAACAAAAGTTTTGGTGTATATTAATAGCTTTCAATTGATTCTGTTAGGAAATACTTGGGGATTGCGGGCGAGCTGCGATCCAAACTCAAGGTTCTGCAAGTAACCCTTTTGGTTCTACTCTTGTATATGGTTATCAAAATATTGCCTTTGAGGTATGGCATTCTTTGCAATTACAGTCCGCTGCTTGTTTAATAATTTAGTCCTATATGATGCTAAAAGGAGACTGCTAATCTATACCATTATGATGTTAAGCAGGTGATGAAGAATGGTTATATTGCAACCATAACTCTCTTCCAGTCATAATCATGGTACACATCTTTTTTTATCTGTCTGACTTGTGTAAATACTAAATCGCAAACACGCAAGAATCGAAGCTAGTTGCTACCAACTTAGATTTATTTTGTTAGATTTAATTTTTTATTTAACTTCAATGTACTTCTCATGTAAAAAAATATTACAAAAATATCTAATTATATATCCCTTATCTTAAAAAGTCTGAAAATAGAAGCATGTGACTGCACCAGCGTGAGACTGTTGTATACTTATAAATGCATTGATTGATAGTTTTACCTTTTTTTTAATGGTAGTCTCTGGTTACTGTTTAAGAGCTTCCGATTGGGTTCTTAAAATTTTGAAATTGGGTCCGCATGGGCTATAAGTGATGAGGTGGTAACTGGTGAGCAGATGTGGTTACCCATTTGACTTGTGTATGATCAAAAGGTGCCCCATTTACTCCCTAGAAGCCACTGTTATGTGACTGTTTACGTGCCAGTCATGTGACTTATCTTTTGGGGAGAAGCAAACATAAACCACTTGGCTGCCGATCATGCAGACAAAGTTGAAAGTTGGTTCCCCACATCAGCACTGAATGAATGTATGCCTGACATGTCTGGACCAAATGGTGTGTTTGTGTGTATATGACACATTTTCAGGCTTTTTTGGATCGATTTAGAGACTTCTAAGCTAAAGTGACTATTTAAAATTGCTGGGCAAGCATCAAGGGACCAGCATTTATTGGAAAAACATACTGATTAATTTGCAGAACACGTGCATTAGTCATCTTTTATCCTTGTGCATTGCAATTTCTATGGACTATTGGTTAATCTTAATTTCTCTCTCAGTTGTGTTAAAAGGTTTCTCAATCATGGTTTATGAAGCTTCACAAGGAATGGCAGCTTAGGTTTGTACGAAATTTCTTCCATGGAGTAAATGGGAATTTCTCCAAAAATATTTGGTTCAGCTGTCATCGTCATGACGTGGCAAGGAGCTATGGCAAATTGACAATTGTACAGCTGGGTATTAAATTGTACATATTAGAATTCTGTAATATAATGTGATCTTCTCTAACTTTGACGTTTTGCACGAAGTTTATACATATAAATTTCTATTGCTTTACGTGTCAGATAGCATCACGTTGTGTGACTCTCGGTTACTTTACCTGCTTTAATCAATGTTTCTTGGTCAAACTTATCTCTTTTCCTTCTCCAATAAGTATACGCTTAAATTAATCGATTAGAATCTTGCTGTAATCCATATGCTGTAGTTCGTTTTGTTTTACTCGTGATGTAACGTATCTCAATGGTTAATTAAAAAGTTCATATAAACATTTTTCATTTAAATGTTTGTTTAAAATAATGTGTTCGCATGAAAATTTTCATGGGAAATGTATGACAAAAATTACGTCTTCTAAACAGATACGAATGACAACGTCTTGTTTATTTTTGTTCGAGTTGTGTCAAGAATTCTGGTTAAGAAAATTAAGCTTAAATGGAAGTATTCTTAAAGTCAATTTCCAGTTAGATAAACCATTCGTGAAGATGGAACCACTTTACGTATTCTTTTCACTCCAGCTACCCACGAACAATTTGAACATGGAATGATCTCAATGCCTGGGACATGATGGAATTGGAATGTAAGTTTCGTGGCTAAAGTGAAAAGGGAAGTATAATTTGAACCGTAACCCTGAATACCAGTGAAAGTGAACATTTTAATCGTGTCCAATAATAGTACAGCACTAGCAGCACTATTACATCACATGCAACTGTCAAGGAATATCTTGATGTTTGTTTGTTTGTTTCGGCTTCTTTCATTCTTTCTCCCCTTCCCTCTCTTTCTCTTCTCCCCAAACCCACCAAAAAAGGCGCAATAAACTCATGTTGATAGCTTGGCCTGGCCCCATATGCATGTGACAGGTTAATGACGCACATTTCATTGGCCCCAAAAAAAAAAAAATAATAATAACAAACAACCAATCTCTATTCTTTGGGAATTCGAATGATTTGACCATTTATTCACATGACATCAAATTCTTAAATCTTTTGTTCCATTCATTTCAATATTCGTACAACAGTCTTCAAGGTATTTAACAGATTGGCCACAGATTCTTAACAGGCTGAGAAGTTTGCAAAGAATTTCTAGTAAAATTACAGTGAGAAATATCACGTGTGATTGTGCTTTTAAGTTTTAACTGAGCCAAATGTTACAGGATGAGTTTGGTATTGGCAAGAAAAAATAGAATGAAAACTGCATATACATCAGAGTTCTAATAGTAAGCACCAGCAGGGTCTAGTTCGTTGCCCGGCTCAAATGGTGAGTCATGGTGGCAAGTGGCAACACTGCAAGGAGCTTTTTTTTCGGAAAAATGGTACGTAACTCACTAACTTGGACTCTTCACAAACTCGATTTTGCTTTGCACCATTCTTACTGCTGAATGCTGACAAAACGACTGTAATTACGGCATTGACAGGACTTTTGAAGTTGCAAAGGTATGCTAACAATGTCTTGTTTGAGGGCGGGAATCCTCCTCAAGCCTAACTGATTCTCTATGTCTATGATAAATGGAGTTATATAAACAGTGATTATTCGTTATTCAATATAGTTCAATATTAGATAATCAATAATCTATCTCTAAACTGAATAAAAATGATATGAACTTACCTATGTAGTCACTTAAAAATCATGGTGTTTTATGGAAGTTAGCTCTCATGGTCATGAAGGTTGTCAAAACACGTTGTAGTGAGCTGATACTAAATTCCTCACCTTGTCATAAGCATCGAACATAACATGATGTTATTAAAATAGCAGGCAAAAATCTCACTTCTAATTTCCAAAGCTATTAAGAGTGAACGAGAAATAAATAACAAATAATTCACAATCGTGATTCACAATTCATTACTTCACAGAATTTTTGTTGTCCTACATCATCTTATTGCATGCTAAGAATAATTATATACAGCTCCTGCTCGTGTCCTGGCACTCAGAAAGCCACAGGTCTATGTGCTCCACAATCTTTTGCCGGACTTTGTGGACTGCATCAGGGGAGGTGCAGTTCTTCTCATTACCTAGAATGAAATTTCGTTATCAAAATGCAGGAGCATAATCATGTATCGTAAAAAGTAAACCAAAAAAGGTGATGTTGGCAACTAATTTGAGTTTGCTTTCTACAAGAAATTATCATGTTATTGTCATTTTTTTCTATTTTGCAGTGCTAAATCTATTTGTTGGGATCCTGCAATGAAATACTGTAGGTTTAAGATTGGCGGTGTAGAAGCGATATATACCTTCAATGTTAAAAGGAGATTGAGGACATCCACGCATGTCAGTTCCATGGCCGCAATTAGAACACGTGATTGTATAGGAAGGCACTGAAAAGTTCAACCGCAATTTGATAATAGTAATTGTTGGATTTGAAAGAAATGCAATTTTGACATTGTGCCAGAGTAATATCATTAATAAAGAAGGGAATTATTCAAAATTGAAAATAGTTCATTCCAACTCACTGTCAGGGGATGACGCTTGTTTTGATGCATGGCGCCAAGGATCCTGGGAACCATTTGTAAAAACTATCTTTGAACCTGTCCATGTACGTTACATTAGGGTAGATAAAAGAAGTCAAATTCATCATGACAATATAACATGATATTCAGACTAAAACCATAAAGACATGTAAAATATGCTAATAAAAAAGTTCTAATAGATTACTTTATTGGCTAATTCAAACTAAAATATGCAAACACAATAAAGACTCCCATTTCATTAGGTTCTTCTAAGTTCACAACAACAATAATTAAGGCCTGATAAAGATAGCTTATGAATGTTCACTTAACACAAAACGATAAAACAAAGCTTTGCACCGAATGACACATTTAGGCAAGGGAAGTTTCTGACCAGCAATTTTGGTGCCTCCATAGTATATATTAGTTGAATCAACATCAGGAAAGATGCCTTCTCCAAATACATTTTTGCAGAGGTCCAAATGGTACCTGCAATATCTAAGAAATTACTTTTTACAATTTATGAGATCATGATCACAAAGTATACACAAAACTGGAAAAATGAAAGCCATTGTGTGATATGCAAAAAATGAGGAAAGGAATCCTGTCAACAAACAAAGAAGTATACAAAGTTAACAATGGAGAAAAGGAGATTGCCTTGTATCAACTTTTGAGGAGCGCACACTATCATTAGAGGGAGCCACTTGAAAGTATGCTACTTCGGTGCAAACTTGAAACCACCACAGTCTATCAGAACTGTCTTCACTAGCAGTAGTGTTTTTCAAGTAATTCTGGTTGTAAGATTGTACGCTAGCACCATAGTCTCCAAGGTAATACTCTTTTACATATTTGGCATAAGCATCCTGTAAAATGATAATATATGTGAAATCAGATTACCAAAGAGGTAACCATCCCTACCAGGAAGAGGACCAGAGACATTGACACATGAGTGTATAATTCATTAAATTAAGAATACGGAACTAAGAAGCTAGCTTGAAAAGCATACCACCAAATCATCCCCAGCCTTTTTTGCCTCAACAAGAGGCTTGCATACTTTATCTGGATTTCCATATTGAAACTGAAACATTCATAAAAAACCGGAAGAGCGATGGGAAAAAGTGAACTTGAATACAAGATATTTCACTGACTTGAAGAAATGAAACAGCAGATATCATATCAATTACCGCTGTAGCAGCAGCATCTGCCAAAAAGTACAGGAAATCACCATCAATTCTGAGCTGCATAGCAAGGCAAAGATCAACAGGCATCATGCAAATCATACCATAAAAATCTATTGGGCTATGTAGCTCATGCGTGTGGGTAAATAATAATATGATTTATAGAGTAATAAAGCATACATCAGTTGCATCGAAAGATGCCTTTAATGCCTTTCCATTAGTTACTAGTTTTTGATCGATGAGTTTAGTGGTTTCTTGTAATGCTGCTTTACATTCAGGACCTGCCGACTCACCAACCTGCATGTTTAAGACAGAACTCAACACTTGAATGAAACTAAACCAAAGGGAACACTGTACAATGTATGGAATCTTCTGAAAATCTGTAAAAAAGAGATATGGTGAGAGTATGAACATAAAGGAAAAATCACTATCTTCACCTGCTGATCAAACTCTGTGAAGTTATAAACAGCAAGAACAACTGCAGAGCTTGCAAGACTTCCACATGTTAAATGTGGAAACTTAAGACGAAACCATGCACTCAGTGCTCCAGGATATGAGACACCAAAAACAAACCATGGATTTTCTTCTTTTGTTCTATTAAGCTTTGCATTTAAAGATTCCTACAAGAAGTACAATAGGCAATTAAAATGATGAGCAATAAGCTAATCCACACTGCAGACTCTTTAAGGCATCATGAAACCTGAAGGATAGTATGATAAAATTCACTCAAATTGACATAAAATATTCCCATTTTCTGGGCATTGTCATTGATTATTAATGATAAGGTCAATCTTGAGCTTACTAACAATCAATGAACTCCTTTCTCACCGATATCTGCGAGCTTGTGCATTCTACAATTTGATTTTAATTGACTAATTCCCAACTAGTCCCTAAAGGCACTACTTTACTGAATTACTGGTTAATTTCTGACATGTCATCAAACAGGAAGTTAGAAAAAATCTAACTTGCCTGATAACTCTGGCGAAAAACAGCCAAATCAAAGAGTGCTTGCTTAGATGAAAGATATCTCAAATTTTGTGTTGTGAGCTGTTTAAACGGAGAACTCTTTCCATAATAGCGATGCTCAAGGGAAACCACAGCTGCTCCAAACTTCTTTGCCAAAACCTATAGTGTGTTACAAGGCAAAGCCAAAACTTATAATCTCAATTCACCAACAACAATGCATATTTAAGCGGAAAGATTGAAACGTACAGCAATATAGTCGTTTTTGATCCCCTTGCATGTATATTCACCACAGATTACCATAAAAATGGGTCCATCTGGACTACGGAAAAAGTCAAGGAACTCATAGTATCTTTGCTGGAATTGGCTCCGATCCTGCGACTGCGATTAGCGTAATTATGAAAAAGCGTGATGCAGATGAATTGGCGCAAAGAATTATAAGATGAAGGATCTGGAAATTGAAAGTACTGACATAGGGAGAGTAATGATCGAGGGTTTGAGAGAACCAGAGTTGTTGAGTGGTCAAATAGTTGGTGCTTGAATTCGCAGAGTGTGTGAGTGTGGGGATGAAGATCAAGAGAGAAACACAGAGAGAATAGCGGGTCATCAACTTCATCATTCTTCACTCATCACTTTATCTTCGGTGTTGGGATCATATCTCATCGCAGTTCTGTTGTACGGTAAAGTTAGTTAAACATGGCCACCCACCCCTGCACCTCACTGGTCAAACTCAAACTCAAGAACCAACATTTTACATTAATTACAGATTAAGAGCTTCTTTTATTTATATATGATCCTCTAATTAATTTTCTTGTATTTACAAAACCATTTAAGTAATGAGCATCAAAACTTGATGATATATTATTGGGCAGGCCGCCAGTATTGATCTATTTATTGTTAGAGTAATTTAAGTTTATGTTTGTTATAAGGTGAGTTCTATGGTACCTTTGTTATGGTGTTTAAATTATTTAAATTATTTTAAAAAAAAAAAAAATATTTAAAATAAAAAATAAATTATATAAAATTTATTAAATATTATTTATTTATTTTTTTTAGTAATTTAGATACAATTTGATAAGCACATTCACCTTATTATAAAGTTAGATTTTTATCAATCTATTGATCATTGAATGATGAGAAATTGTTGTATAATGAATTAATGATTATGTATACAAAATTTTAGTATATTGTCCACATCAATATAATGAATGCAGTTTATATTAATTTTAGTTAAAATCACGATAATATTATTAGAGGAATTTTGTGAATTTTATTATGACTCACTCTTTTGTGTTTATCGAAAGTGACATTGAATTATTGACTTTTGATATCTATTTTCATTTAATTTGGATAATTTCATGAATAATTTAATTGATTTTGGACAAACAATTTAAATTAATTATCTTGAATGAAAATTGAAAATAAAAAGAAATTTTTTTTAATTTATAAAAATTAAAATTTTTTTAATTGAAGTCGTCACTACAAAAAAAAAATTAGAGAAAATACCACTTCCCTCCCCTACAAGATGCTAAAGTGACATTTCCCTCTCCTTTATTTATAAAATGTATACTTTCCTCCCTTATAACTTTTAAAAAATCTCATTTTAATCTATTTTAAACTTTTTGTATTAACTAATGTTAACTTTATCTATTTTCAAGAAAAAATAAATTATTTTTTACAAAAATACCCTTTAGCAAAAATTTTATTGTTTTGTCATTAAATTTTGCTTAACAAAATACTTTTTAATAAATTATTTTTTATTAATTAAATTATATTTTTACCAAAATATTTTTTTAAAAAATTAATAATTAAATTATTTTTTTAAGATATCTTTCAATAATTTTTTAATTATTAAATTTACTAAAATTTTTGTTAACAATTATTTTTATATTTTACTATTAATTTTTCGATATCAATATTATTATTTTAATATTAAATAAAAAAATCTTACTATTGTTAATATGTATAACAATTAATATATATTTACATTAAAAAATAATCTTACTAAGATTTTTTATTTAATGTTAAAATAATATATATTGATATCAGAAAATTAATAATAAAATATAAAAAAATTGTTAACGAAAATTTTGGTAAAATTATAATTTAATAATAAAAAAATTATTAAAGGATATCTTAGAAAAAAATTTTAATTATTAATTTTTTTAAAAATATTTTGATAAAAATACAATTTAATCAATAAAAAATAATTTATTAAAGAGTATTTTGGTAAGCAAAATATAATGATAAAAAATAAAATTTTTGTTAAAGGATATTTTTATAAAAAATAATTTATTTTTTTTTGAAAAATGGATAAAGTTAACATTAATTAGCACAAAAAATTTAAAACGGATTAAAAATGAAGTTTTTTAAAAGTTATAAGGGAGGAGAATATACATTTTAATGATTTTATAAATAGAGGAGAGGAAAGTGTCATTTTAATATCTCACAGGGGAGGGAAATGGTATTTTCTCAAAAAATTATATTGAAATTGTTTAAATTACTTAATTTGTTGGCTTGAATTTTTTTTAGAATAAAACTCTACATCCAAGCAAAATTCTTATCCAAGTGTGTCCAAGTTGTTGTAACAACTTTTTAAATCACGCGCTCCTTCTCCGTTTCTTTCTCCTTCTCCTCGTATTTCTTCTTCTTCTTCTTCCAAATTCGCGCAGGTTCTTCTCATTCCCTTCTTTTTCTCCTCCTCTTTCTTCTTCTTCTAAATTTGCACACCGTAGGTTTTTCTTCTTTCCTTCTTCTTCTCCTTTTCTTTTTTCTCCTCCTCTTAAAAATTATCAATTCAATTCAATTCAATTCAGAACACCTGCGTCCATTCAATTCAAAACAATTCAATTCAATTCGTAATGAACCGAACATGTTATTAAGGTGAAACAATTGTATAGTACTAAATGAACGGAACATTATCCATTATATAAAATCAAATTCAAAACAGTTTTCTACATAATTAACCGAACACGTTATTAAGGTGAAACAATTGTATAGTACTAAATGAACAGAACATTATCCATTATATAAAATCAAATTAAAAACACATGTATCTATAATTTAGAGATTATCAATTCAATTCAATTCAGAATACCTACGTCAATTCAATTCAATTCAATTCATAATAAACCGAACATGTTATTAAGGTGAAACAATTGTATAGTACTAAATGAACGAAACATTATCCAGTATATAAAATCAAATTCAAAACAGCTTTCTGCATAATGAACCGAACACGTTATTAAGGTGAAACAATTGTATAATACTAAATGAACGGAACATTATCATTATATAAATCAAATTCAAAACATCTGTATCTATAATTTAGAGATTATCAATTCAATTCAATTCAGAACACCTGCGTCCATTCAATTCAATTCAATTCAATTCAATTTAGTAATTGTATTCCATTTAATTCGATTGAAAAAACAATTCATTAACAAAATGTTAGTGTTATTGGTGATGACGATAACCGAAGAGAAGAGAAAGAGGAGGAGGAGAGGTATGCGTGAATTTGAAAGAAGAAGAGGAGAATGTATGTATATATGTATGTATGTATGTATGTAATGACACTCTTTTAATGAGAGCAATTTTTGTTGATATTAGACCTACTTGTAAAAACTTTAATGAAAAAATACTTAAATATGTAACAATAATCCTGTTTTTTTTTTTAATATTGATCTTCTCTCTTCTTGTCATAAGATGAGTATGTTTTTTAAAAAAAAAAAAATTATTTACACATTAAAAATAATTATTATATAATTATATATAAATATATGTAATTTAATTTATTTTTAATTTATATTTTATATTTTAATATATATTTTATATTAATAATTGATTTTAGACTTTAGTATATATCTAATCTGGTTGATTTTTTTTTCTTATTATGAAAAACGAATGTAATTTGCCCTTGATTTTGTATGGGAGAAACTATAGGTTTTGAATCTATAATTAGTCTAAAATTTGAAACAGACCCCCACATAAAAAGCCATCTAAATAATAATATATGATGGAATAATAATAATTTAACATGTTTAAAAATTAGATTGATTTAATATAAGAGTCTATTTTGCAGGACTTTATACACATTAGGCACAATAATTTATGAAGAATATTTCATAACAAAAAATAAACCATCAAATTAGTTATGTATCTATGTATGTTTATATATGATACATAATATGTTTAATTGTACGTTGAATAAATATATTTATAAAAATCTATCAATTTATTCTATTTTTATAATTATATAAATTTTAATTCTAATATAATCTAATAATACTAAATTAATAAATTTTTATAAATATATTTATTTAGTATCTAATTAAATATATTAGGTGTTATATATGATATGAGTTAACATTTTATATCATTAATCGTTTACTAAAACTATTAATAAATGACTAATTGACGAAAATAATTAATCTATAATCTTTGAAAAACAGAAAAAATTATATTGAAAATTTTTAAATTACTTAATCTATTGGCTTGAATTTTTTTTAATATTGATCTCCTCTCTTCTTGTTATAAGATGAGTATATTTTTTTAAAAAATATTATTTATACACTAAAATTAATTATTATATATTTGTATATAAATATATATATATATATATATATATATATATATATATATAATTTAATTTATTTTTAATTTATATTTTATATTTTAATATATATTTTATATTAATAACTGATTTTAGTATATCTCTAACATGATTGATTTTTTTTGCCTTTTATGAAAAACGAATGTAATTTGCCCTTGATTTTGTATGGGAGAAACTATAGGTTTTGAATGTATAATTAATCTAAAATTTGAAACAGACCTCCACATAAAAAGCCATCTAAATAATATTATACGATGGAATAATAATAATTTAACATGTTTAAAAATTAGATTGATTTAATATAAGAGTCTATTTTGCAGGACTTTATACACATTAGGCACAATAATTTATAAAGAATATTTCATAACAAAAAATAAACTATCAAATTAGTTATGTATTCATGTATGTTTATATATGATACATAATATGTTTAATTTTATGTTGAATAAATATATTTATAAAAATCTATCAATTTATTCTATTTTTATAATTATATAAATTTTAATTCTAATATAACCTAATAATACTAAATTGATAAATTTTTATAAATATATTTATTTAGTATAGGTTGAGATTTGAGACATGGAACATAGGCACTCTAACAGAAAAGTCCATGGAAGTGGTGGACATCATGACAAGGAGGAAGATTAACATTATGTGCCTACAAGAAACAAAATGGGTTGGTACAAAGACTAGGGAGTTGGATACTTCTAGTTTCAAATTTTGGTATACAGGAAAGGTGAAGAATAGGATAATTATTGTGGATAAGCAGTGAAAGAAGGACGTAGTGGATGTCAAGAGGGTGGGAGATCGGATCATCTCTATCAAACTTGTGGTGGAGGGAGGTGCTTTCCATGTGATTAGCGCCTATGAACCGCAAATGGGTTTAGACGAACAACACAAGATAAGGTTTTGGGAAAATCTAGAGAGTTTGGTTCAAGACATACCTTCGAGAGATAAGATTTTCTTAGGAGGAGATTTAAATTGCCATGTTGGGAGAGAAGTGACTGGGTATGGGAGTATTCACGGAGGTCATGGTTTCGGGGTGATCAATGTCGAGGATAAAACTATTTTGGACTTTTCCTCAACCTTTGATCTTCTCATCGCACATACATGTTTTAAAAAGAGAGACGAACATCTTATAACCTATAAGAGTGGCATGACAAGCTCTCAAATCGACTTCTTCTTGTTGAGGAGAGTCGATCGAAAATTTTGCATTAATTGTAAAATTATCTCGAGAGAGAGTTTGACAACACAACATAGAGTGCTCATCATGGAGTTTCGCGTTGAGCAAAAGTTGAGGAAAAGACATCATACGAATAACTCAAGGACGAGGTGGTGGCGGATGAAAGGTGGAGAACAAAGAAACTTCCTAAGATGGGTAGGAGAAGAGGCAAAGTGGGATGGGAATGGAAGCGCGGAAGAGATGTGGAGGGAGATGGCAGAAGTTATTAGAAGAACAACAAAAGAAAGCATTGGTGAATCTAAAGGAATAGGACCAAGAGATAAGGAGTCTTGATGGTAGAATGCGAGTGTATAAGAAAATATAAAGATAAAAAGGGAGTGCTTTAAAGAGTGGTCTTTATGCCGCAATGCAGATAGTTGAGAAAAATATAAGGTGGTTAAGAAAGAGACAAAAGTGGCTATAGGTGAAGCAAGAACAAGAGCATATGAGAGTCTCTACCAGTATTTGGGCACGAAAGAAGGAGAAAAAGGTATATATGGAATCGCAAAGAGCCGTGAAAGAAGAAGGAGAAATTTGGATCAAGTTAAGTGCATAAAGGATAAGAATGGTGAGGTGCTGGCTCAAGAGGAGAAGATTAATGAAAGGTGGAAGAGCTACTTCTACGAGTTATTTAATGAGGGACAGAAGACTCTTCCGATCCTTGGTCGGTTATGCACAAGGGAAGAAGATCAAAACTTTGACTACTATCGAATGATTCAAGACTTCGAGGTAAAAAAGGCTCTAAAGCAGATGAAAAATAGCAGGTCAGTAGGATCTGATAATATCCCGATTGAGGTTTGGAAGGGCCTTGGAGAAAAAGGCATCAACTGGTTAACCAAGCTTTTTAATGAGATTTTAAGGTCAAAGAAGATGTCCGACGAGTGGAGAAAGAGCACCTTGGTACCTATCTACAAGAATAAGGGGGATATGCAAAGTTGTGGAAATTATAGAGGAATCAAGCTCATGAGTCATACCATGAAGTTATGGGAAAGGGTGATAGAACGGAGGTTAAGAAAAGAGACACAAATAACAGAGAACCAATTTAGATTTATGCCAGGCAGATCTACCACTGAAGCGATATACCTATTAAGAAGGATGATGGAGAGGTATCGTAGTAATAAAAGGGATCTACATATGGTGTTTATTGATTTGAAAAAAAGCGTATGATAGAGTGCCAAGGGAGGTCTTATGGAAGGTTTTAGAAAAGAGGAGAGTAAGGATCGCATATATTCGTGCAATTAAAGGCATGTATGATGTGCCACAACTAGTGTGAAGACTCAAGGTGGTGTGACAGAGGAATTTTCTATTGGTATAGGATTACACCAGGGATCATCCTTAAGTCCATACCTTTTCATATTAGTCTTGGAAGTACTCACAGAGCACATCCAAGAGCCTGTGCCATGGTGCATGCTTTTTGCCGATGATATCGTCCTTATAGGAGAGTCAAAGGAAGACCTAAATAAGAAGTTGGACTTATGGAGAGAAGTTCTAGAAGTGTATGGTCTGCGCATAAGTCGTAGCAAGATGGAATATATGGAATGTAAGTTCAGTTTGAGATGGGAAAACCCTGATATAGAGGTGAAGATTGGAGAAAACATCATACGAAAAGTTAAAAGTTTTAAGTATCTTGGGTGCATCATACAGGATAATAGAGAGATTGAATAGGATGTAAATCATAGGATCCAAGCAGGTTGGTCAAAATGGCGGAGTGCATCTGGTTTTATATGCGACAAAAAAGTGTCTTTAAAACTTAAAGGTAAATTCTATCGCACCGCTATAAGACCGGCTATGCTTTATGGTACGGAGTGTTGGGTGGCCAAAGGAGAGCACGAACATACATAAGCTGAGTGTGTCAGAGATGAAGATGTTGAGATGGATGAGTGGTCATACGCGATTGGATAAAATAAGGAACGAAGATATAAGGGAGATAGTTGGAGTAGCACCTATTGTGGAAAAGATGGTTGAATCGCGTCTCAAGTGGTTTGGACATGTGAGAAGAAGACTGATAAAACACCCAGTCAAGAGTGTGGATGAGATGGAAGATGGACAAGGGGTGAAAGGCAAAGGAAGACCTAAGAAGACCATCCATGAGGTGGTCAAACGAGATCTACATGTAAACGGTCTCTCTGTAGACATGATACATGACAGAGCACAATGACGTTGTTTGATTCATGTAGCCGACCCCACCTAGTGGGACAAGGCTTTGTATATTTATTTAGCATCTAATTAAATATATTAAGTGTCATATATGATATAAGTTAACGTTCCATATCATTAATCGTTTACGAAAATTATTAATAAGTGACTAATTGACAAAAATAATTAATCTATAATCTTTGAAAGACCAATTTGATTGATAAAATTTTTCAAGGATAAATTTAAAAAACAAACCATTTTTGAGAGACTAATTTGACTATTAACTCATAAATTATATATTTTTCAACAAAATAATAAGCTCATTATAATAAAATAATCAAATCTATCATTGTCAGATAATCAAATAGTTTTACAGAAATATAATTAAACATTTTAATGAACACTAAATATGTATCTCTATTTGATAGCTGACTCTTGATATTCATATAGCATAATTTAACAATGATATTTTATTTACAGATAAATAAGTGATATAGTCACTGCATGGTGACCCTTTTTTCTGTTTGAAATTAATAATTTCACACTATATTTTGAGATGAATTTAAAGACTTGTTCTAATTTATATATACTAACGATAGAAAAGCAATCTATATCTACAAAAGATTATCGTGTTAAATTAATGTTAAATTGAATTAATTTTATCTGAGTTATTGCATCACTAAAGTATATCTAAAACTGATATTCTTTGGTTAATTATGGTAAATAATGGATATATTTATTATCATTCCAACAATTAATAGAGTCGATTTATTATTCATATTCTTTTTTGGTTAATTATGGTGATAATGTATATCTTAGTTATCCTTCCAAGGATGTCCAATTTAATTTGGAATTAATTATTAATTATAATTGTTATTCTTAACTATATCTATACTATTATATAATCATCCTTTTAATTCATTTTGTAAATTATGTATACAGCATCATATAATTATTTATTTGTCAAGGATTTAAGATTAAGATTTACTGTTAGGCTTAAACTTTTTTTTAATCTTTAGCAAAATAATATTGTTTTGATTTACTTTGAAGAATTTTTTTTTACATTTGCGGTACATAGCCGGTCCCAAGCCCGGATAAAGGAGGATGGTTGTGTTAGGTCTTCGGCAACCAACATAAAAATATAGCCGAACCCCCCATGACATGAATCAAAGACATTATTGCGCTAAAGCTAGGTCGTTGCCCGGAAGCAACGCGCCGTATGGCTCGAGTACGGTGTCAAAGCAAGAGCCGCTGCATCGGTGCCCGGATGTAATGTTAAATGAGTAAGGGTTCTCGCGTTTTCGTGAACGGACGGGGGTAAATAAGCTAGTTCACAAAGTAAAAGGTAAAGGTCGAAGCGACAGAAGGTTGAGATTTGGGACATGGAACATAGGTACTCCAACAGGAAAGTCCATGGAGGTGGTGGACACCATGACAAGGAGGAAGATTAACATTATGTGCCTACAAGAAACGAAATGGGTTGGTGCAAAGGCTAGGGAGTTGGATACTTCTGGTTTCAAACTTTGGTATACTGGAAAGGTGAAGAATAGGAATGGGGTTGGAATAATTGTGGATAAGCAGTGGAAGAAGAACGTAGTGGATGTCAAGAGGGTGGGAGATCGGATCATCTCTATCAAACTTGTGGTGGAGGGAGGTGCTTTCCATGTGATTAGCGCCTATGCACCGCAAGTGGGTTCGGACGAACAACACAAGATAAGGTTTTGGGAGGATCTAGAGAGTTTGGTTCAAGGCATACCTTTGGGAGATAAGATTTTCTTAGGAGGAGATTTAAATGGCCATGTTGGGAGAGAAGTGACTGGATATGAGAGTATTCATGGAGGCCATGGTTTCGGGGTGATCAATGCCGAGGGTAAAACTATTTTGGACTTTTCCTCAACCTTTGATCTTCTCATCGCAAATACATGTTTTAAAAAGAGAGACGAACATCTTATAACCTATAAGAGTGGCATGACAAGCTCTCAAATCGACTTCTTCTTGTTGAGGAGAGTCGACCGGAAATTTTGCATTAACTGTAAAATTATCCCGGGAGAGAGTTTGACAACACAACATAGGGTGCTCGTCATGGATTTTCGCGTTGAGCAAAAGTTGAGGAAAAGACATCATACGAAGAACCCAAGGACGAGATGGTGGCGGATAAAAAGTGAGGAACAAAGAAGCTTCCTAAGACGGGTAGGAGAAGAGGCAAAGTGGGATGAGAATGGAAGAAAAGAAGATATGTGGAGGGAGATGGCAGAAGTTATTAGAAGAACAGCAAAAGAAAGTTTTGGTGAATCTAAAGGAATAGGACCAAGAGACAAGGAGTCCTGGTGGTGGAATGCGAGTATACAAGAAAAGATAAAGATAAAAAGGGAATGTTTTAAAGAGTGGTCTTTATGCCGCAATGCAGATAACTGAAAAAATATAAGGTGGCTAAGAAAGAGACAAAAGTGGCTGTAAGTGAAGCAAGAACAAGAGCATATGAGGGTCTCTACCAGTCTTTGGGCACGAAAGAAGGAGAAAAAGGTATATATAGAATCGCAAAGAGCCGGGAAAGAAGAACGAGAGATTTGGATCAGGTTAAGTGCATAAAAGATAAGGATGGAGAGGTGTTGGCTCAAGAGGAGAAGATTAATGAAAGGTGGAAGAGCTACTTCTACGAGTTATTTAATGAGGGACAGAAGACTCTTCCAAGTCTTGGTCGACTATGCACAAGGGAAGAAGATCAAAACTTTGACTACTATCGAAGGATTCGAGACTTCGAGGTAAAAGAGGCTCTAAAGCAGATGAAAAATGGCAGGGCAGTAAGACCTGATAATATCCCGATTGAGGTTTGGAAGGGTCTTGGAGAAAAAGGCATCAAATGGTTAACCAAGCTTTTTAATGAGATTTTAAGGTCAAAGAAGATGCCTGATGAGTGGAGAAAGAGCACCTTGGTACCTATCTACAAGAATAAGGGAGATATACAAAGTTGCGGAAACTATAGAGGGATTAAGCTTATGAGTCATACTATGAAGTTATGGGAAAGGGTGATAGAACGGAGGTTGAGAAAAGAGACACAAGTAACAGAGAACCAATTTGGATTTATGCTAGGCAGATCTACCACTGAAGCGATATACCTATTAAGAAGGATGATGGAGAGGTATCGTAGTAATAAAAAGGATCTACATATGGTGTTTATTGATTTGGAAAAAGCGTATGATAGGATACCAAGGGAGGTCTTATGGAAGGTTTTAGAAAAGAGGAGAGTAACGATCGCATATATTCGGGCAATTAAAGACATGTATGATGGGGCTACAACTAGTGTGAAGACTCAAGGTGGTGTGACAGAGGAATTCCCTATTGGTATAGAATTACACCAGGGATTATCCTTAAGTCCATACATTTTCACATTAGTCTTGGAAGTACTCACAGAGCACATTCAAGAGCCTGTGCCATGGTGCATGCTTTTTGCCGATGATATCGTCCTTATGGGAGAGTCAATGGAAGACCTAAATAAGAAGTTGGAGTTATGGAGAGAAGCTCTAGAAGGGTATGGTCTGCGCATAAGCCGTAGCAAGACGGAATATATGGAATGTAAGTTCAATCTGAGAAGGGAAAATCCCAATGTAGAGGTGAGGATTGGAGAAAACATCCTACGAAAAGTTAAAAGTTTTAAGTATCTTGGGTGCATCATACAGGATAATGGAGAGATTGAACAGGATGTAAATCATAGGATCCAAGCAGGTTGGTCAAAATGGCGGAGTGCATCTGGTTTTATATGCGACAAAAAAGTGCATTTAAAACTTAAAGGTAAATTCTATCGCACCGCTATAAGACCAGCTATGCTGTATGGTACGGAGTGTTGGGCGGCTAAAGGGGAGTACGAACATAAGCTGAGTGTGGCAGAGATGAAGATGTTGAGATGGATGAGTGGTCATACGCGATTGGATAAAATAAGGAATGAAGATATAAGGGAGAGAGTTGGAGTAGCACCCATTGTGGAAAAGATGGTTGAATCGCGTCTCAGGTGGTTTGGACATGTGAGAAGAAGACCGATAGAACATCCAGTCAGGAGGGTGGATGAGATGGAAGATGGACAAAGGGCGAAAGGCAGAGGAAGACCTAAGAAGACCATTCATGAGGTGGTAAAACGAGATCTACATGTAAACGGTCTTTCTGTTGACATGATACATGACAGAGCACAATGACGTCGTTTGATTCATGTAGCCGACCCCACTTAGTGGGACAAGGCTTTGTTGTTGTTGTTGTTGTTGAAGAATTCTTTTTGTAATTATATTTATCCAACTATACAGTCATTTATTTATTAAGAATTTATGGTGTACGTTTTTGGACCAATCTAAATACCTCAAATTTTAGGAGTAAGAAAAAAAATTCTTAAGAGAGAGACTGAATCTCGAGTGATAAATAAAATAAGGCCAATCTAAATAACTCAATCCTCTTTTTATATTGAAAATAAATATGCGTTCATAGTATATGATGTTCAAATTATTATTAGTAAAATAATTCACACGATCTAATTATTTAATTTTGAGTTAAAAGGAGTTGGAATTATGAGCGGAAGGGAGAGAGTGAGAGCGGGGTGGGAATACACTGGGCAGGGGAGGTATAGGTTACCTTCCGGTCAAGCAAAGGATCCAAGGGTTTGGAATCGAGAGGAGTACGTTCGTCTGGAACGGGATTCGTTCAGCATCTTTGTGGACAGCTTATCAGGGGATATCTCGAAGCAGGAGCTATTTGGACTGTTTTCATGGACGGGGAGGATCAACGACATATATCTCGCAAGAAAGACGAGAAATGGGATGATATACCTGTTTGCATTTATATGGTATACTACGAAGGGAGGAGCACTGAAGGCAATTGCAGAGATGAATCGCATGAAGTTAAAGAAATTTTCGTCGGAGAGGCTAAGTACAGGAGGGATGAGGTTAAAAGACAGAGCAAGCCTTTGGTTGAGGGACGGATGCAGCACCAGCAGGTGGGGGTCAATCCTGAAGGAAGGGAGTGTACAGTTGGGATTCCTCCATCTCAGACCATGAATCCTTCTACACATGCTCCTACGGAGGGTCAGCCGAAAGTGGGGGCTAAGGGGCTGGAAGTCTCTGCAGATACGACTAACCTGGAATAGTTGCAGAGGAGTGTGATTGGGAGTGCCACGGGATCAATTGACTTCAGGTTATTGAATGAATTGGCCCGGAAGGTATGGCCACACGTTGTTAGAATATGTGAGTTGGGGAATTACAAGGTCTTGTTGATATTGATAGTGCAAAGAGTGCGGAGGAGGCGCTGGAAAGGTGCGGGGATGGGCTGCAGCAGTTCTTTCATAATGTGTGCCGTTGGAATGAGCATGATAGATATGACAAGAGAAGAGTGTGGATTGAGTGTTATGGTGTTCTGTTACACGTATGGACGGAGGATACGTTCCGCGCAATTGGTGGGCAGTGGGGTGAGGTGGTAGTTTGTGATAATGGAATAGCTGTGGGCACGTCTTTCCGGGCCGGACGCATGATGATTTATACATGGCGGTTTGAAACTATTTCAGAAAGTCTCCAATTATCTGTAGGTTCGTCTGTGTATGAGATATTTGTTAAGGAGGTGGGCGGCGGTGCAATTGGCTATTCGGATGGTTTGGCAACCGAGGCTGAGAAAGGGCATGATGGAAAGTCTGCCAGTAATGCCGATCGTCATGAAAGTTCCATGCAGTTGGGAGGGGGTGACACAACGGATGCGGCGGTGGCCCTGCTGAATAGGCCGAAAGAGGTGGAGGAGGGTAGAATTGTAACTGATCATGTGATTTTTGATGAATGGAGTAACAGTTTTTTAAATTCAAACACAGTAACAGAAAGAGATACGGTTTTTGCTCTCAGAAGGGAAAGGGCTGATTTGGCAGAAGACATGTCAGAAAGGATCCAATCCTGGGCTTATGAGAGGGATCAGGTGGTTGATGTAGGTGAGATTACAAGTAAGTTGCGGTTGGGCTTGTGTGCTATGGAGCCCAGTGAATTGGGTCAAAGATCCATGACCCATAATGAATTAAGCAAGCCACATGGTGAAGGGTTGGGCTTCAACATCCGAGGCCCACACGCTATGCCTCATTCCAGGTCAGGAACGGACCTCTCCCTTGGACCTAGTAGCGGGCGGGTTGGAGGCAACATGGATGGGGGTTTGCTATCGGGTAGGGCTGGGAAGTGCGCTCCTCCAGGTCGGTGTTGCGAAGCTTTCGTAGTGGATCAGGGCGCCGCGAACGTGCTGATTGCGAAAAGGGGAGGGAGGCCGGCGGGAACTGCGAGTCGGAGGCTGCGATCTATGCGATGCCACCGGCTGGAGTGGGTGGCTGTTGGTCGAAGTCTTCCACGGCGATGGTTGATGCTGGAGAGATGGCGGCTGCTGGCGAGAGGGGCCTGATCCGGTCGGCGACTTGTGCTGGGGGCAGTGGTGCGAGCCTGAGAGTGCGGGGGTTGCCACTGTGTGCATCGGGCAGGTCCCATGCGAGGAAGGGGAAAGGAAGAGAGCCACCGGGGGGAGAGGAGCGGGGAGCCAGGTCAGGGGGATCTGCTGCAGGGATGGTGCCGTCGGTGGAGGGTGGGTTGGCAACGAACCGACTAGACGGGGGTCCCGAATCTGCAGTGGCTGGTGAGCGCAGCCAATATGGTGTGTTGTGCTGTCAGTTGGAAGAGAATGAATTAAGTGAGGGAGCCCGAATTGTGACACAGACATGGAAGGGGAGTGGGTCAGACGAGCCATGTGTCATGATGAATTGTTGTGAAGGTTCTACAGGGGGCGGGGCTATACGTGACTCTCAGGGGATTATAGATGTAGCAGCAGAGGTAGGGACAGGGGGTAAGGAGGGAGATTCTGAGAGTTTGCGAACTGCTCGTTGTGATGAGGGAAGTGAAGCCGAGACAGAATCGTCTGAGAGAAGATGGACAACTGAAATGGAAGAAAGTTTGGAAGCATGGGAGCTTGCAGTGGAATTTGGAGCTGTGCAGTATGATGAAGAAGATGACATTATGACAATACTTCAAGCACAGAATGAGGCAATAGCTCAGAAGAAAAAGCTGGCAAAGAAGAAGGAAAAGGCACGAAGGAGTCACCCGAAAAATCGAAAAAAGGTGTGTATAAGTGCTTTACAATGATATTTAGTTCCTGGAATATTAGGGGGTTGGCGGGAGTTGGTAAACTGAGCATGGTAAATAGTTTTCGGAAGAAGTTTAAAGTGCATATGCTAGGCTTGATAGAGACGAAGAAAGAAGTTGTGAATAAGTTTGATATAGTGCAACTGTGGGGTGATGGTGCGGTTAAATGGGAGTTTGTTGGGTCGGTTGGTGCTTCAGGTGGACTGCTTTTGTTGTGGGATGAAACGATGTTTCAGATGAACAACTGCTATAAAGGAGCTCGTTGGTTATGTGTGGAGGGTGTGCTACTGAAAAATAATTTTTCTTGTGCTTTTTGCCTAGTTTATGGTCCGCATGATAGGGCGGAAAAGCTGGTCACGTGGAAAGAGCTAAGCTTCTTATCTGGGTTATGTCAAGTTCCGTTTTGTTATATGGGGATTTTAACGAGATAACTCATCTGGAAGAAAGGAAGGGCGCTACCTCGTTGCCGGTGTCAGCAACAGAGTTTAAAGCTTGGATCCAGGATATGGAGTTAGTGGATTTAGCAGTCACTGATCGCTCGTTCACCTGGTTCAGAGGACAATCATGTAGCCGCATTGATAGGGGTCTGGTTAGTTTGGAGTGGTTAGAAGAGTTTTCGGGAACAAGGCTGAGAGAGGGGCCGAGAGGGTTATCTGACCATTGTCCAATGATTCTGGACGATACTCGGTATAGAGGAGGGCCAAGACCTTTTCGGAGCTTGGACTCATGGTTTACGCATGATGGTTTCTTGAGGATGGTAAAGGAGGAGTGGAGGAGCTTAGGAGAGGAACATTTTCTGGACAAGTTAAAGGCTCTGACAACTCCGCTGAGCAGATGGCATAGAGAGAAATTTGGGGACATAGACCGAAGGATTACACAGTTTGAGGATGAAATCAAAAAAGCGGATGACATAGCTAGTACTGGAGTGGCTGATGGAACTATTGAAGCAAAGAGGAAGGCACTAGTGAGCTTTTGTAGGAAATGGTATATCAGAAAGGAGCTGCATTGGAAGCAGATGTCAAGATCTCGTCATGCAAAGGACATGGATAAAAACACCCGCTACTTTCACAATTTAGCCTCAGCGCGACGAAGATCCAATCGGATTGATGCCTTAATGGTCGATGGGAGGATGGTCAGGAACCAAGCAAGGATTAAGGTTGCTATTCGGGACTTCTATAAGAAGTTGTACCACCAGGAGACTTCTCCGATCATTGGATTCAGGGAAGGGCTTGTTCAACAAATCAATGAGGAAGAGGCAACAGAGTTAGAGGTGATGCCAACACCTGATGAAGTAAAGGCGGCTATTTGGGATTGTGAGTCAACAAAGGCACCAGATAGTGATGGGTACAACATGAATTTCATCAAGAAGTGCTGGGATGAATTAGGGAAGGAGTTCACTGATGTGGTGTTAGGTTTTTTCCAGTCATCTAAGCTACTTAGCGATTCGAGTGTCACTTGGGTGACGCTGGCACCGAAGTTTACTGGAGCCAGAGAAATTAAGAATCTCCGGCCGATTAGTATGGTGGGCTGTGTTTATAAGGTAATTTCTAAAGTATTGGTTCGGAGGATGCGGAAGGTGATGCCGAGTTTGGTAGGAGAGACTCAGAGTGCCTTCGTAAAGGGGAGGAAAATACATGATGGGGCGCTGATTGCCTGCGAAACGGTGCACTAGATGAAATCACGGAAAAAAAGCTCCGCGATAATAAAGCTGGATTTTCAAAAGGCTTATGATAGAGTTAAGTGGAGCTTTCTGGATATTGTACTGCAGAAGATAGGCTTCGGTCAGAAATGGCGAGGGTGGATTAAGGAGTGTGTCTGCTCTGCATCTATGTCGGTTCTTGTTAATGGGTCACCTACGAAGCCTTTCAAAATGGAAAGGGGCTTGCGACAAGGAGACCCGCTGTCCCCATTTCTGTTTGTTTTAGTTGTGGATGTTCTCCATAGAATGATTGGCAAGGCAGTAAGGAATGATCGTATATCTCCACTATTATTTGGGAGGGATCACATTGAGTTATCTCACTTGCAGTTTGTGGATGACACAATTCTTTTCTGCCCTCCTGAGGAGGAGACCATAAGAAATTATCAGCGACTGCTCCGATGCTTTGAACTGATGTCTGGGTTTAACATTAATTTTGAAAAGTCCAACTTTATTCCAGTCAATTGTGATCGGATGTGGGTTCGTAGGATGTGTCTGTTATTAGGGTGTAAGGAAGCATCACTACCAGTCAGATATCTGGGTATTCCCCTGGGAGCAAATCCGAGGTTGGTACAGACATGAAAACCGGTGATTGACAAGGTCAAAGATAAGCTCAGTTTGTGGAAAGCAAAGACTCTCAACAAAGCGGGCAAGTTGGTCCTCATTAAGTCGGTTCTTAATAGCTTGCCTATTTACTACCTCAGCCTATATAAGATGCCGAAGACAGTGGCGAAAAAGTTGATTTCCCTACAACGACGATTCTTGTGGAGTACAGAGGATGGGAGGCACAGGTTACTGCTTGTGAAGTGGGAAGTAGTTATGGCTCCTAAGAAGGCAGGTGGTTTGGGAGTTGGGGATGCGGTGATTCGAAATACAGCTTTGCTGTTCAAGTGGTGGTGGAGGTTCTCAAAAGAAGATTGTCCTTTATGGAAACAAGTTGTTTGCTCCTGCAACAACATGAATCCTACTGTGATGCTGCGAGGCCAGCCAGTTCCCATAAGAGGGGGTCCTTGGCAGGATATCTGCCAGCTTCAAATTAGTGAGTCACAGCTGAGAGAAAATATGATCAGCGGGTTGTCTATAGAGCTCGGTAATGGCAGAACAATCCGGTTCTGGGAGGATAGCTGGTTGCCGCCTGGGGTGTTGAAAGATATGTTTCCTAGACTCTACTCGGTTTCGACCCTTCACGGATCTGTTATAGGGGATTGTGGGTTTTGGGATGGGCTATAGTGGATCTAGAGCTTTTAGTGGAGGAGAGAGTTGTTCCAATGAGAGTTGGATTTAGTACACCAGCTTCATGAGCTGTTACAGTCGGTCAAGTCCACCACTCAAAAAGAGAATGACGTGGTATGGAAATTTGATAAAACAAGAGTTTACTCAACTGCTTCCTTTGGGCAGGTTTTGCAGGCGGAAGTCCTACAGGAAAAAATCACTAGCTATAGCTTCACTCGTGCTGTTTGGAAAGGGTTTGTCCCTCCGAGGGTTGAGCTGTTTACTTGGTTTGTCTTGGTTGGAAGGATGAATACCAAGGATCGACTATGTAGATTTCAGGTTATTGCTCACCAGGACAATAGGTGTGTGCTATGCGGTAAGGCTGAGGAAACTGCTTTTCATTTGTTCCTCGAGTGCGAGATCACTTGGCAGGTGTGGTGTGCTTGGCTGCTGGCCTTGGGACGAAGGTGGAGCTTTCCAGATACACTAAAGGATCACTTTGAAAGCTGGACGAATTTATCTGTAAGGAAGGTAGACAGAAAGAGGTGGTTCATTGGGTTCTTTGCGGTTATCTGGACAACCTGGCTAGAAAGGAATGGTAGACTCTTCCGAGATAATACTTCCAGCGTGGAGGACATCATAAGCAGGTCGCTTAGGTACTCTGAGGAATGGAGTGGTGATGACCCATTTGGTTGTTGATGGCCATGCCGAAAATGACTAGGGGTTGGTTTATTGGATTTTGTTATTTCTTGTAGTTTTTTAATTACTCCACTCTATGTGTTGAGCTCCCTTTGATTCAAAAAAAAAAAAGGAGTTAGAATTTAGAAAGTTGCTTTTCGAGATAAATAAATAAATAAACATAAGAGCTATGATGCACGGACACTGACATGACACGGGACACGTCAACACGCGAATTTTAAAATCTTACATGACACGGGGACACGCATTTATATAAAATATAAATTAAAATTTTTAATTATTTTTAATGTCTTGTTTTAATTATATCAAGTATTTAAAATATTTTTTGTTTTAATAAATAATAATATATACTATATCTAAATTTATTTTAAAAATATATGTTAAGAATAAGACTGGACACCCGAACACGTGATGGTATTTAGGTGTGTCAAGGCGTGTCCAGAGAAGAATTTTTTATTTTTTATTGAGACACGGTTGGACACAGCAGACACGCGTGTCGGACGAGTGTCAGTGAGTGTCGTGTCCGAAATGTGTCCGACACGCGGACACGATAAAGTGTCCATGCTTCATAGATAAGAGCAAACTCCAATTTCTACCATCATACGCAATTTGGCAACACGTCACAATGAAAATAAAACAATAAATATTTTCCCTAAATTTTCTAAGGGAGCTCAATGACATGAAAAAGAGTGTGTAAAGAAATAAAAGTTACCACACATTTCATTGGAAAGAGATTACATATTTGCAGTTAACAATGCTTTGCAGTACAGATCTAAAGTGTTGATCTACCAAATTGAATTCTCAAAAGGGCAAACAAACTCCTAAAAAGATTCTGGTGCCGCAATGCCTCGTTTGCTAGCATAGTATGTTAATCTACTAATCTACTATTCCAACATTGTGACTAGCATGCATGAGACAATGCAATTGTTTTGCCATTTGATAGATTTATGGTGTATTATCATGTCAGAACTTCTCTGTTTAATTGCATGACTTATGGCTGCAAAAAAAAAAAAAGGAACAAATTATGAGAAATATGCATATCAGTATATATACAAAAAGTAACCACAGTAATTGTGTTCCACAAGCTTTGTCCTTCTATATTTATCCCTTCTTCCCTTGAGAGTTCACAGAAGCAAAGATGAACCATATGGTGTTGAAATCATGTTTGAAGAGTTGTTGAGTTATATTTTCAATAGCATTACTAAGACCAATTCTAGAAAACAAAGGAAAGCTGAAATTTCATGGTTACAAGAGGCAGAAAAGGAAACAAGACGAATAAAAAAAATTAGTTCCAGATTTACAAAATTTGATGTAAGCTGCAGTAGTCAAAAGGAATTAACTCTTTTATTCTTTGGATGACACTCATTTATTGAACAACTTAAAACTATGAGGAATATGTCACATGCTTCCTATAATCCAATCCCATTTGTGTATAATCATCATAAACAACATAGAAGTCCATCATGTGTTCAACCTACCAATCATAATTAGATCATTTGAGTAAGTTTACTCTAGTGTAACGAGTTAAATTCTTACAGGCTAAAATATTAGTTTGCAGGATCTCATGTATGTTTAACACAAATTTATCATATATGGAATGTCCAATCTGTCAAAAAAGAAAATTTTTATTCCTCATGAACTCCTACCTGATTATTTGATGCTTGTTCATGTATTCTGTTAGGCTTCATGTTCAAATCAATCATTTTAGTTTCCATCTTGGCATGTCCATCAGCATCAGGATCTGGTGTTGAAAGCAGCGGCATCCTGTGGTTTTGTTGCTTCTCCCCCATTTTTAATTTGGGAAGTGGATTTTGTCCCCTCTTAGTCTCCCCTGGTTCCACAGGTTGAGAAGCTGGGTTTTCTATGTTACTAGGTTTATCTCCTGGAAACTATGGAACACACAAATATTACTTATCTTAAATGACAAAAATGAAAGACCTCCATCTAGATAAGAAATCAATATAAGGAGCAAGGAGAAACACACCTCAACTCTTTGCCTAAATAGAAGATATCTTCCATGTGTTCTTTTACCACCAACATGAACTATCATGTCGCACTGCAAACAAAGCGAGCTTCCATCTGTCTCGCAATAGAAGAATGCTACGTCCAGATTGAAATAAACACATAAGCCAAAGTCAATTGAGAAATATTACTATCATAGTTGACACAAAGAAAGTGCCTACCAGGTGCATTCTCGCATATATCACAACGAGGCACATCGCTTGGACTTGCCAGACCCACTCTTACATGCCTGCTAGCAAGTTTATTACACATGTGAACCTGCCGACCCAAGATTTCAAACGTTTAACTCATTAGTTCACCACTAAGTACTAACAAACTTAGATTTCAACTTTAAAGAATCCCTATCAAAGGATTTCGCCAAAATTGCTACATTACCGATAAAACCTCATAAATTTGTGCCATTGTTTCAGATTACAAGATTGAGAGTGAGTGATCTAAGTCAAACTAAGAAAGATAATGAACATAAGAGAAGAAGAAGCAAAGCAACCTTCTCATCGCAGGCACGGCAGAGTGCGGCCTCATCAGCGGCGCAGAAGACGATAGCGGCCGCACTCTCACAAGCATCACAAAGCGTTCGCATAATTGAGCTCTCTCAGTTTCATTGCTTAACCGAACAAATACAAATACAAATACAAAAAAAGTTCAAGTCAGATGCAGAGGAAGGGAACACCCACACCTTCCACCTCTGTATAATTAATTAATAATAACAACAACAAAAACAAGAATATATATATATATATATATTAAAAAATAAAGAAAAGAGGGACGGGGGGCACAGAAGAAGACAGATTCTCACGAAATCCATGTGGCTACGATGGTTTTTGTTTTTCTCTGTATGGTGATGGCGGTTGAGGGTTGAGGGTGCTGCCTGCTTAATGATGACGATGATAGAGAGTGTGGGAATTAGGGGAGATTAGATTACATAAAAAGAGAAAAGAGAGAGAGGATTTAGAGGGATTGGGAGGGGACCTTTCAGCTTTGGGTTGATTCCAGAAGAAAGCATTGACACAATAAATGAGTTGTTTTTCCTTTTTGAACTATGTTGCCCCCTCTAACTTTGTTACTTGGTAGCCACAAGTTCAAAGCCCACTCCTCACTTGACAGCACCTCTCGCTTCATTCTCACCCACCAGTTTTTAATCTGGGTCCCATCTACCCCTCCTTCCCCTAATGTTCTTCTCTTGTGTTAAATTGTCTCAAGGATAAACTACACTACTTTCTCTACTTTCAGATATCAAAATTATTCATTTCCACTCATTGCATCAACAGATTCAATTCTTATTTAATTTAATTAAGGTCGTTGCTAGGTCTCGCTCAACCTGCGTGTCTTCCGTGTTATTGTTTTTTTTTTTCTATTCTTAATTAAATTTTGACGATAAATAATAAATCTACAACAAGCATTTTGAAATTTGAGTCTTTGAATATTGAGATTAACAAAATAAAAATTTAATTATCATTTTAAAATTAATAGTTTGGATTTGGATATTAATATTCGAGAAAAGTTTGCTTAATTCTCCATCTCTGCTAAGAACAATATATATATAGTTATAATTTATCAATTTTTTCATTTTTATCTTTTCTTATTTTTATTAATTTTTTTATGACAATTGAATATTTTTAAGGTTACGTTTCAGTAAATTTGATATATAAATTTGTTTTTTGTTTCTTGTCATATTTGTATATTATGAAACTTGATATATAAATATATATTACTTATATCTAAATTTCTAAATGTAATAACAAATGAATTATTTTGTGTTTCTAAATGTATACATTACCGATAAATATATAATACAATTAGCTGGTTTGTAAGAGATTAGGAATTAAAAGTTAACTAGCTAACCTCAAATCCTAAAGGAGATTCCAACCTCTATAACCAATTTGTCCCTTTTATGTACTAACGATAAATACAAATCTCAAGTACTTTTTTGTATATCATTATGTTATATCCTAGAACTCGTCTTTAAATAATTAGAAAAAAAATTCTTAAACGGTTTCTCATCATTATTTCGAAAAAAAAAAAGAGACTTTTAATAATTTTTTTATTTTTAAATTTTATTTCTAATAAATTAAAAAATATTAGTAATTTTTAAATTATTTTTACTCATAAAAATTAAATAGAGAATATATTAGTGATTAACGAGTTATATAAGTATGTTTTGGAGAGAAATTATTGACAGAAGGCTAACCAATTTTACAAAGTTAATTATCAGGGTCAAAATGAGAATTTAATTTTTACTTTTAAGAATTTCGTAGTTCTTCAAAAAAATTATCAATGATCAGGATGAGTATTCACTCGATAATTAATTTGAGTTGGTCAAATGATCAATTCACTTATCTGTTTAAGTAAGTGTTAGAGGTTCGAATTTTATTTTGTGCATGTGCTATCTATTAATCAATGACAAACCCTTAAATAAAACTCAAATTTATAGTAAATTAATTCTTAACTTGTCCAACTAAAGAATAGTGTGAGGAAAAAAAAAACTCACCTTTAAATACAATACTAATAAGTGATCAAGTTAGTCATTTTCAATTTTGTTTTTTTTTTCAAAGATAATAGTGGTATTATATTCAATAGAAAAATAAATATAATATCTAATAGTCAGGACAAGAAAAATAGAAAATGGAAATTCTTAAATATTCACAAATAGGTGAAATTATAAGAGGAAAATAATATAGAAAAGTAGATAGGGAAGAAACCTCATAGCACTATGCATAAGGTAAAATAGATAGCTCCTGATTCAACTTAAATGATATTGCTAGCATTTTTTCTGGAGGGTCCTGGACATGTTCGAAAACTCGCCGACACCTCTCATTCCAAATATTCCAAGCTATAATCAAAATCAGTCGAGCTCTTTGAGAGCTTGTTCCTTGAAGTTCAATTTATAATACTGAATTCCTCCACCAATCGAAGAATAAAGAACATCTATGGTTTGGAATGAGATAAGTCAACTGACTCTTTTTTCACACTAGATTAGCGTCTCCACAGAAAAATAGACAGTGCATGAATGATTCTGGAGCTGACTTGCAGATTGGACAAGTTGACGAAGTGAATGGGAACAACAGGTGGATGAGAAGCAGAGCTTACCATGGAGGATTTTTCACACAAAGAATAAAATCTTGTGAGGGATTTTCAGCTTCCATAAATGGTTCCAAACTGACCTCTATTACATGAAATTCGGACAAAATTCAATAGAGGTATGGTAAAACTGGTAAGCAATCCTATACCCTGATGTAACATCATATGTTTTTGCTCTGTTCATTACCCATTAAATTTTGTTTTCACCTTCTCCTAGAGTTATGGAGAGGATTCGCTGAGCAATTTTTAGAGAGAAACAATTTGAGATTAATACTTGGTTCTACTATTTATTTGACAAAAACAGGACTTTCACCCATAACACATGGTAACTATCTGATAGTAGTGCCGCAGATGGTGGAACAGTGAAGGGGTAAGGAGGAGGGAGTCATGCTTCGCTAAAGATTCGGATATCACCATAACTTACTTTTCAACTAATGTCTTTCTTTATAACTTGCCTCCCTTCAAGAATATTTTGCCAACCCCAAGAAGGTAAGGTTCCTACTTCTGCTGTAAGGATGGAATTAAATCTGAAGTATTTACTTTTAAGTATTCTAGAAAGAAGAGAGTTAGATTGAGTTACGATTTTCTAGCATTGTTTATCTAAAAAAGTCAAGTTTTGAGTCCTGATATCTTTGAAACCAAGTCTGCCTTCTTTTTTAGACGTAATCATCTTATCTCAACTAATCCACACTATTTTTCTTTTAGAATCTTGCTGCCCCACCAGAATTGGGTTAGAATACTATGAATTTTATTTAGTAAGATGTGCAGAAGTTTAAAACATGACAATGTGTATATTGGTATGGCTTCACCAACTATTTGAAATAATACCTGTCTTCCTCCATTAAATAACAAGTACATTTTTCATCCTTGTGTCCTTTTGAAAATCTTATCTTTGATTGAGTTGAAGGTGGCTTTCTTAGAGCTGTTGACAAGGAAAGGTAGATCCAAATATTTATCTTGTGCATTTACTTGAGAAATATTTAACTTGACTTTTAGGGAGATTCTAATCAGCTCTGGAGTGTTATTACTGAAAAACAGGACAGATTTATTAAAATTAACTTTTTACCCACTACAACTTTCATAAGGTTTCAATAATTCTATAATAGAGGCACAACTATTTTTCGAGACTTTACCGAATAGAATGGAATCATCGACGAATAGCAAGTAATTTATAGTTGGACATTTTCTATTTATCTGAATTTTTCGAATGAGACTGTTTTGCTCTACTTTGTGTAGCAAAAAAGAAATTCCTTCTGCATATAATAAGAAAAGAAAAAGGGATAGAGGGTCACATTGATGAATGCCTATATTTGGTTTAAAAAAAATCATAAGGTTGACCTTCCACAACAATAGAGTAAGAAACGGTTATCAACAATTCACGAATCCAGTCAATGAATCTCGATTCAAAGCCCAACTTCTCCATAATAAACCATAGAAAATGCCTCTTCGCTCCACCCTGTCGTAGGCTTTACTCATATAGTGCATACATTTGTGTACTATAAGAATGTTATTAAAAATAAGTCTACCTTTTAAGAATACACTTTGAGTAGCGCTAATTACCTTATTCATACACCTTTAGGTAGCGTTTGTTTTGAGGTACTGAGACAGAGACTGAGAGACTGAAATTCAGTATCGTGTTTGTTAGTTCAGAGACTGGTACTAAAATTTCTATCTCTGTCTCTAAAATTTTAGTATTTCAATACTTCCAAAAAGTAGGGACACAGGGGACTGAAATTTTTAGAGATGGAGACTGAAACTTTAATAACATTTTATACCTAAAATACTTTCATATCAATCAATTAATTCCAATTTTACCCTTTGTACAAATTAAATTAGAGTTTCATTCTTGTTTCAATTCCTGTCTCCCATTTTGCACCAAACAGAATACTGATATTTATTTCAATCCCTGTCTCTTAGTCTCTGTCTTTCCGTCTCTGTCTCTCCACCAAACGCTACCTTAGAGTCTGTGGATCAGTACCTTCGAAATGATTTTGTAAACAATCGAGAACAAACTGATAGATCTTATCTGAGTCATATCGCTTGCATCTGAGATCTTTGGCACTAGACAAATATTAGTGTGTTTAAAACTTTTTAAAATTCTACCTTTAACAAAAAAAACTCCTCACAGTCCAGAACACATCTTCTTCCACTATATCCCAATAAAATTAAAATAATTTAGTCGTTATACCGTCTTCTCATGATTTACTCTAAGAGTGGATATTAAAAGTAGATTTTTTATCTCTTCCATAAAATTAAAAGAATTTAGTCGTTTTCATACTTTGCTTATTTGTATTGAATACATAAATACTTATGTTTATTCAATAAAACATTTTTTTTAAATTTTAACAAGTATTCATTACTCAACAAATTTCTAATAAAATATTTTATGTAATTTTAATGTTATGAAAAATTTAAAACCTTACTATTTAAATAAAGATTTTATTTGGTATTATTAACAAGTGTTTTTTTTTTAAAAAAATAGTTTAATTACTCTTATTCCCTATAGTTTTACAAAATTTTTAATTAAGTCATTATACTTTTTTTTTTAATTAAGTCTTTGCACAAATTTTTTTTTTAATTTGGTCTCTATATTTTTTTTTCCTTTTATTTGAGTCTCTACACTAATTTTTATTTTTAATTAGGTCTTTATTCAATTAAACCAATTATTATGAAAAAAGACCTAATTGAAAAAAAAATTTGGTACAGAGACCACATTAAAAAGAAAAAAAAATATAAAATCTAATTAAAAATTTCGCAAAACTATAAAAACCAATAAAATAATTAAACTTAAAAAAATTCAGACGTTATATTTTTTCTCGTTAAAAGTATCTAAATTGACCATTATCTTGAAAATGGATAAATATTATAACAAGATATTATAAGAGACATCTTAAAACGGCAAAAAGGGAAAATAGTTAAACTCACCATTAGAAATATTAAAAAACTAATTTTTTTTATTTGTTTTGTAGTTGAGTTATATTAACACTAACTAATTAACCAATTCATTATTTTTCTGTTGCTTATTGTCCTTTTGTATATTTATAATATTCATAAACGTCTCAATGTAAAAAAAAAATTATATTATCATCCTTTTGTATATTTCATGTCTGTGAATTATATCCACACGATAAGGAATCTCCAACCCCACTGACTGGCCTACTATTCCATTTTCTGGAGGTGACCTATTATGCATTAAATTTCTGAGTCTTAATTTTGATATTAGACTTGATATTTAAATAGTTTTCTCATTTATATTACTCATTATTTCTATTAATAATATATACTTTTTTAAAATTTAGTATAGTATTAATTTATGTAATAAACCCAAAAACAACAGAAAAAATAATAAATGCTATTTATTTACATAATTTTTTTACTCAAGCAAAAATAATAAATCGTGATTTCTGTAATTCTGTTTAGCTTGTTCCTTTTGTTCTTTGTTTTTATTCGAAAGATTGTGTTATTAATTAAGAAAATAAGTATATTAAAGATAGAGCACACTGAATATTTAAATAAATCCGAAATTAAAATTATCCAATTATAATATTTTAAAATGATTATATTTTAGTCTTATATTTATTCTAATAAATTGTTATAGGATGTAAAAATTTTAAAATTTATACATAAATAATAAATTGATTCATATTTTATGTAATAATTGACCGTGGTCATAAATTATAGGACTCAAATTTACAAGAAAGAAAAATAAAAAATACAATACAAATCGCTAAAGAGTGATGGTTTATTTATATGTATAAAAAAAAGAAAAATATAAACCGTAGAAACATTATTCCACGGCTTATACACAAATACTACATATTTTCCAATGAAAATACCATATAAATCACCAGAGGATGTATATGTTCGTTTTGGTGAATAGTAAATACTCAAATAAAGTTATTTTTCCGTGAAATTCATAGTTAAGTATTGTTACATAATGAAAATAATTGTATGTAATTTTTTTTTTTTACTTGTAAGTTGCGTTTGGGTTCCATAATTTATGATGACAGTCAATTTAAAAATAAACTGCGACCCACTACAACTTGTAACGATCTATATATAGAGTAAATATATGTTTGAAAATATTGTAATTGGATAATTTTGACCTATAATTTATTTAATAATTAACCACTAATTTGGTACTCAAAAGATTTAGTCACTTACAAAAAAGTTTTTTAAAGATGTTATCAACAAAATAGTTTTTGAATTATTTAAAAATACAACAAAAAAATTAATAAATATTATATTTTTTGTAAGTAACAAAAAAAATTTATATTTAACAAATGGTTTATTCATTAGATCTAAATTTTTGTGACAATATTTAAGTAAATATTTAGAAGGTATAGACAAAAATTCGAAACAAAATTTGATCTCTAAATTTTTTTATTTTTCAAAAATAGTGATCATTCACAATAAAAATTTAAAAAAATTACTTAACAAAAAATTACTAAATTTTAAAGATAAAAATATTTTATTTTTCTAATAATAATTGCAAAAATTTACATCTGTACAAGATGTCTCTGGTACGGGTTGAGAGATGGATCGAGAACTTGCGGGTTGAGGCAGATGCCGGATCACTTGCCTGGAGCAATGGGGGGTGGTACCTGCAAAGACACTCCGACGCTCAAGTCAGAATGGATCTAAGAGGTAGAAAGTGTGAGGAATGAATGAATACCTGGAGGGACCTGGGTCCTCTATTTATAGGTGATGGTGAATATCTTATCTTATCTTATTTGGCTAAGATAAGGGAGACGTTTGAATTATCTTATCTTATCTTATCTTATTTGGCTAAGATAAGGGAGACGTTTGAATTCGAAAGTTGGTTAGGAGCTCTAGTGGGCTGGTTCCGAGCCTTCTGGAAGGGCGAAGCGGGTTGGACCCTGGTAGCCGGGTTCGGGGACCGTTCTGGGTGTAGGATCCGTGGGCCGGATCCGTAACAGTTGCCCCCGGAGCGAGAGAGTGAGGGTGCTCGGTCTCATCGCTGGAGAAATATTTTTCTCGCCGTTGTGGTTTGGCAAGGAGATCGTTGTTTGGTTTTTCCGATCGAGGTCGAGGATTTGGGGAGTTCCTAGCCGTTTCATGGTCAGGCGAGGAGCGCGTTGTTTGGGCGTCTCATCACATGCCGGGTTTGATGACCGTTCCGAAGAAGGGCCCGGAGATCGGGTCTGGAACAGTTGCCCCCGGAGCATGAGAGTATGCTTTCTTGGTCTCAATGCTAAGTCATTGGAGAGTCCGATTCTCTGTAGTTCGGGAGACTGTGAGGGGCCTGAAAAGGGCGTGACGTCATCATGCACCAATTGGTAGGATGTTGGTCAGTATGGCTTTCCGCGAGTTGGAAGACCGTCAGCTCATACTTGTTTTGTGTGGCCTTTTTTGGGCCGTTATTGTGAACTTATTTTAGGCCTCTTGGTGGGCCGATTTTAAGACTTTGTTTATTTAGCTTATTTGGATTCCCGTTTTGTTGGCTTTGCGGGTGATCGATTCACGAGTCACTATTTTTGTTATTTGGATATCCGTTTTATTGGCCTCGGGTGATCGATTCCCGGGTAGCCGTTTACTTATTTGGATATCCGTTTTATTATTTGGATATCCGTTTTATTGGCTTCGGGGTGATCGATTCCCGGGTAGCCGTTTACTTATTTGGATACCCGTTTTATTATTTGGATATCCATTTTGTTGGCCTCGGGGTGATCGATTCCCGGGTAGCCGTTTACTTATTTGGATATCCGTTTTATTGGCTTCGGGGTGATCGATTCCCGGGTAGCCGTTTACTTATTTGGATAACCGTTTTATTATTTGGATATCCGTTTTATTGGCTTCGGGGTGATCGATTCCCGGATAGCCGTTTGCTTATTTGGATATCCGTTTTATTATTTGGATATCCATTTTGTTGGCCTCGGGGTGATCGATTCCCGGGTAGCCGTTTACTTATTTGGATATCCGTTTTATTGGCTTCGGGGTGATCGATTCCCGGGTAGCCGTTTACTTATTTGGATATCCGTTTTATTGGCTTCGGGGTGATCGATTCCCGGATAGCCGTTTGCTTATTTGGATATCCGTTTTATTATTTGGATATCCATTTTGTTGGCCTCGGGGTGATCGATTCCCGAGTAGCCGTTTACTTATTTGGATATCCGTTTTATTGGCTTCGGGGTGATCGATTCCCGGGTAGCCGTTTACTTATTTGGATATCCGTTTTATTGGCTTCGGGGTGATCGATTCTCGAGTAGCCGTTTGCTTATTTGGATATCCGTTTTGTTATTCGGATATCCGTTTTGTTATTTGGATATCCGTTTTGTTATTTTAATATCCGTTTTATTGGGAGTGGGTAGACCGATGTTGTTTTGTCATAAGACGAGGTCTCCTGGTCCGAAGTCTCGTCGTACCGTGCTGCCATTGTACCTTAGGCTTATTCTCTATTTTAGGGTTAGCTCACGTAGGTGTGCTATACTCCTGACCTTGTCTGCAAGGCCCTACTTTGCTTCTTTGTCATTTCCTCCCATGGTTCTGCGTGAATTTTGGTGTGCATCGAGATCGGAAAGGAAGATGCCTGCCGCGTCTCGGGATCTCTTCCGTAGGGCTAGTGCTGATGTTGTCGTATTCTACCGCGGTTTCCCGGTCTCTGTGGATGGTTCCGACGGAGCCATCTTCTGCCGTGAACTTCATTAGAAGGTATTTGGTAAAGATGACGGCGGAGAGGTCGTTGATTGTTTTTCTTCCGATGATGACGTTATAAGCGGTGGAGTTCTTGAGGACCACGAACTCGGACAGGATTGTCTTCCTCTGGCTTCCCGTCCCTATGGTAAGGGGAAGAATGATGGAACCGTCTGGCTTGAGGAAGTTGTCTCCGAGTCCCGTGACACCGTTGCGGTGTGTTTGGAGATTTTCATTGCGGAGCCCGAGCTTGTCGAAGGCACCTCGAAAGAGGATGTTCGAGTCTGCACCGGTGTCCACCAGTATTCTCTGAACTAGTCCTGTTCCGATTCTCGCCGAGATGACGAAAGGTGCGTCTTCGGCCGAGGTGCTATGCTGGCAATCCTCGGGCAAGAAAGTTATCGTTTTGTTGGCTGTGGCAGCTGGGGCTTGATCTCTGACAGCCAAGACTTTGAGGTCCTTTTTTAGTGTTGATCTTGACTTGCCTGACACATCCTTGCCCGTGATGACATTTACTACTATGGTCGGGTCGTCTTCTGGACTTTCCCTGGGAGGTTGTTTTTGTTTTCTCGGGTTGCGTCCTTCCCTCTTAGGCGACCTGTCTTTTTCCGCGCGTTTTGGTTCTCTGATGATTTGGCGAACTCTGGGAGTTTGCCGTCTCTTATAGCTTGTTCGAGGGCGTCTTTAAGGTCGAAACAGTCTTGTGTCCTGTGCCCGTAACCTCGGTGGTAGTCGCAGTAAAGGGTCTTGTTGCCGCCCGTTCTTTCTCTGAGTTGTCGGGCTTTCGGGATAATACCCCGATTCGCTATCTGGTGCTATATCTTGGTAATCGAGGCTGTCAGGGGGGTGTAGTTCGAGAATTTCCCGATCCTGGGTGGTTGGTTTGTATTGGTTTGTTTGGGTTGGTCTCTTTGACTTTCTCTGGGCATCGGATTATGGAGGGAAGTCGGGTTGCTGTGTGGAGTGTTGCCGTGTTGCCGTTTATTGGCGGCGACGACCTGGCTAACCTCCTCGTCGTTTATGTAGTCTCTGGCGACGTTTTGGATCTCGTGCATGGTCCATACTGGCTTGGTGGTGAGGTGTTTGCGGAAGTCTTCGTTCATGAGCCCGTTGGTTAAACAGAGGCTTGCGACGGAATCCGTGAGTCCATCAATCGTTAGGCATTCATCGTTGAAGCGGTCCAAGTATTTTCGTGTGGATTCGTCTTATTTCTGTGTGACCCCTAATAAGCTGATGGGGTGTTTAGCTTTGGTAATTCTGGTGGTGAATTGGGCCATGAACTTCCGTGAGATATCGTGAAAGCCAGTTATGGATCCGTTGGGGAGGGCATTGAACCATTTAATCGTTGGCCCGGCTAGGGTTACTGGGAAGGCCTTACCTCGGACCGCGTCAGCGGCCCCTTCCAGGTTCATCCTGGCCTTGAAGGCCGTTAGGTGCTCCTGGGAGTCCTTGGTTCCGTCGTACTTCATATCCGTAGGTTTGTCGAAGCCTTTAGGGAGTTTTGCTTTCAGGATTCTTTCAGTGAAGGGAATGGCTCCCATTATCATGTGGTCACTTCTTGTGCGTTTGGCCTCTTGATGTCGTCGGTCGTTGTCCGTTTCATGTTGATGAGCCGGGTTGCGTGGGACGCTGCGATCATACCTTTTGCTGTGTCGTCGTTCAGGCATCCTGTCATATCCGTGGTCACGGCAGATGCTACGATTGTATCTCTTGGCATGTCGCCGTTCTGGCGATCCACCGTGCCTGGTTTCATGGCGAGATCTTGATCTAGAGGTTGCGTGACTTCCGTTTTTTTCGGCGTTGTGCTTTTCTTTGGGTGTAACTCGGCCTTTGAGGTCTTACACCCTGAGGCACAGCTCTTGGATTATCTGGACCGCCTTCTCTCCTGGGCCGTCGGGTGGCCGAGCTTCAGTGGGGGACGGTTGTCCTCTCTTGGTTGTTGCTGGGTTGGGGTTGGTTGGCGATGTGTCGCGCTTATTATCCTCCCGTGGGTGGAAGAAGTGTTATCTTGGAGTTCGGAAGTTGGGGTGCTAGGTGGAGGATTGCTCCTCGAAGTTCTCCGTCATGCCGCCACGATTTGGCTGTCCCCCGCATCTATGTAAGAACCTTGAGAACTTTCTTGATCTCTTAGCTCCTGAGAGGTCTAAGCTTGGCCAGGGTGGTAGCGTTTAAGGAGGTCGTTCATGATGAGCTTCCTTATGAATTTTCAGTAAGGTCCGAAGGGGGATCATGGCGACAGAGTTGTCATAGGTGAGGCGGCGGATGGCAGAGGTTTGGAACCTGGTGTTGAAGGTGACCTCGTGGGTTTGGAGGAAGAGCTTAAAAAGTTCAAAAGAAGAAGCAACAACGGTGGGCATGGAGCCAAAATAGAGGGAGAAGATGGGGCCATGGCGCTTGGAGGGACGGATGAGGGGAGTGGTGAATGAGAGGGTCCAAGAGGTGGAGGTGTTCCACTAAAGGGAGGTGAGACTTTGGGCTTGGAGGATTTAGAATTTCACCGTTGGAATAGGGCGATGGTGCATAAAGAGTGTTATCACTAAGAAGGTGATTGCAAGTCGAAGAAACATTGTTCCTTTGAAATTTCGCCGTTGGAGTAGGACGAAGGTATGTTATCACTGCAAATGTGATGCAAGTTAAGGAAACATTATTCCTTTGGGATTTCGCCGTTGGAGTAGGGCGAGAGTGTGTTATCACTGCAAAGGTGATGCAAGTTAAGGAAACATTATTCCTTTGGGATTTCGCCATTGGAGTTTCGCCGTTGGAATAGGGCGAAGGTGTGTTATCACTGCAAAGGTGATGCAAATTAAGGAAACATTATTCCTTTGGGATTTCGCCATTGGAGTTTCGCCGTTGGAATAGGGCGAAGGTGTGTTATCACTGCAAAGGTGATGCAAGTTAAGGAAACATTATTCCTTTGGGATTTTGCCGTTGGAGTAGGGCGAATGTGTGTTATCCCTGCAAAGATGATGCAAGTTAAGAAAATATTATTCCTTTGGGATTTCGCCATTGGAGTAGGGCGAAGGTGTGTTATCCCTGCAAAGGTGATGCAAGTTAAGAAAATATTATTCCTTTGGGATTTCGCCGTTGGAGTAGAGCGAAGGTGTGTTATCCCTGCAAAGATGATGCAAGTTAAGAAAATATTATTCCTTTGGGATTTCGCCGTTGGAGTAGGGCGAATGTGTGTTATCCCTGCACGAAGGTGTGTTATCCCTGCAAAGGTGATGCAAGTTAAGAAAATATTATTCCTTTGGGATTTCGCCGTTGGAGTAGGGAGAAGGTGTGTTATCCCTGCAAAGATGATGCAAGTTAAGAAAATATTATTCCTTTGGGATTTCGCCGTTGGAGTAGGGCGAAGGCGTGTTATCCCTGCAAAGGTGATGCAAGTTAAGAAAATATTATTCCTTTTTGCTCTCAGCTACACCCAAGAAATCTGAGTTTGATGATTGCTCTTCTGGGTTATTCGCCATGCTGCCACAACGTTGCGAAGTCCCCACAGACGGCGCCAATGTACAAGATGTCTCTGGTACGGGTTGAGAGATGGATCGAGAACTTGCGGGTTGAGGCAGATGCCGGATCACTTGCCTGGAGCAATGGGGGGTGGTACCTGCAAAGACACTCCGACGCTCAAGTCAGAATGGATCTAAGAGGTAGAAAGTGTGAGGAATGAATGAATACCTGGAGGGACCTGGGTCCTCTATTTATAGGTGATGGTGAATATCTTATCTTATCTTATTTGGCTAAGATAAGGGAGACGTTTGAATTATCTTATCTTATCTTATCTTATTTGGCTAAGATAAGGGAGACGTTTGAATTCGAAAGTTGGTTAGGAGCTCTAGTGGGCTGGTTCCGAACCTTCTGGAAGGGCAAAGCGGGTTGGACCCTGGTAGCCGGGTTCGGGGACCGTTCTGGGTGTAGGATCCGTGGGCCGGATCCGTAACAACATCAAAAGTTGATCTCTAAAATTATTTTTTAGAATATATATTTAATATTTAGATCTTTTTATCATGTTTTTAAATTTTTTGATGGTTTATTTGTCGTTAGTGTTTTTTGGAATTTGTTTTGCAAGCTATATGAATTTTCAAATATCATTTTACTAGTTTACTCTTTATTTAAATGCGTAACTTTTTCTTAAAAGTATTAAGGCTAATTTTTTTTATATTGGGAATAAAATTGTGATTTATGATAATATGGACTAATTTGGTTAAATATGTCAATATGAGATTATTAGAAAAAATAGAAATCATAAGGGACAACTTTGTAATTTTTATTTAAAAAAAAAAGAAAAATCACGAGTCACGATTTTATGTATGACAAATGTCTGAATTTTTAAAAATAAATTATAAACCATAATATGTACGTAATATGATTTTGGAAAAAGACTAAAAAAAGAAAATAATTTTTTGTAAAACAAATTTCTAAATTTACAAAAAACAAATCACAACTTATATAAGAAAAAAATTGAAATCGTGAGTTGCGATTTCACTTAATAGTAATTTTAGAAATTGCTATTGACAATTTTTGTTAATTCCAAACTCGAAGTCATATGTGTATAATATATGTTTCTAAGTTAGTATATCATTATTATACCTACTTTAAGATCATATTAAAAATAATTAGCGTAACAATAAAATCTCTAATTTAATTTGCAAGAACATAAATTCTATTTTTTTATCCATTTGTCGACGTTGTTTTCAATACTCATCTAATTTTAAGTAATAATCATAGTGATTTGAAGCGTTTGATATTCATTGGTTTAGATGCATTCGATAATTAATTTTTAAAAAATTTGACGAAAAAGAGCATCATCAATAACTGAGACTCTTTTAATATTAATTTCACTTGAAGTTCACGCTTCTGATCTCTCTCTTTTCTCTTCTAAAAACTCTTTTCTACAAGTTCGACAAGGCCATCAGTGATAAAGAATTGTTGTCGCTATCCCAGTCTTGGCAGTGGTAGCCCTCCTCTTCTCGCTTCTTCTTTGCCTCTTCTCATTTGCTCTTTTTTTTTCTCCCTCATCTTTTTCTCCATAGTTTTGTTCTTGCCCTTATGTCTCCTCTTCCTTTTCTCCATTCCTTCTCCTTCCATTCTTTCCTTTTTCTCCTAACCTAATCATTCTTTTTCCTTTCTTTCTTTGTTCTTTTCATTTTCCTATTTTTGTTTCTGTATTTAGTGTCTATTTAGAGATTTAAATTTTAATAATTTTAAAGTGATTAATTTTTTTTCTTTTACAGTGTAATGATCTATTTTTATAGGTATTTTAAATTTGATTATACATGTTCTACATATATGAAAAAATGATATTAAAAAAAAAGTTGTTCATGAAAATTTTTATAAACCATAGAAATGTTATGATCTATCTCTTAAAAAAAATTATCTCATTGTGTTACAGTACATCTGTATAGGTTTAGAAATAAAAGAGACTGAGTTTTATATTTATTTTTACTTGTTAAGAATCTTTGTAATTGAATATTGTACTTCTCCTCATAGGGAAGTAGATCCTCTCAATTTTTTGCTTTCAATTATTTCATAAAGTGTGATATTTTATTATTTAATATCTTTTCTCACATATTTTTTTTGTGCTATTTAAAGAATGTAAGATGAGAGATCACACTTTATCAAACAATTGAAAAAAAAAATTTGAAAAAATCTATCTCCCAATTTATAATTTAATATAGAGAATATTATCTTATTTTTTTATTATAGAACTAATATTTTTGCTATTATCTATAAATACTATATATTTGGCAATTTTTATGAATAAATATTTTTTTTTTACGGAAAAAAAAAAAAGAAAAACTCTTGTGTGTGCGTGTGTATTTTTTTTATCATAACCCATTACAAAATCTAAAAGAGAGTGAAGAGTAAAATTAGGTTGTTTTAACAAAATAGTTGACTAAAAAATAACACACTTAGAATTTTTAATTTTTTATAGTTCGGTCAAATTAGGTTAATACAAAAAAAAAAAAAAAGCTAGATTGACACATACTTAAAAGCTACTTTTTTTTTTTGTTATTAAACGGGGTCTAAGCCTAAGAGAGAAGGGTTACAAGGCTATAGTTTCACGAGGCACAGACATCCCATTTTGATCATCAACAAGAAGAGATCCTAACTCAACAGGTGGAATGTCCAAGAATAAAGAACATGTATCTAACTTTAAGCTGTCATTTGCTAGCCAGTTGGCACATTTGTTTCCTTCCCTGAGAGTATGTTGAAATTTAATTTTCCAGGTCCTATTTTTGAGGTTGAGAATGTCCCGAATGAGGATATTGTGATATCTTCATTCTTCTTCACCGCTGTTAATACAATCATAAGCTTCTTTCGAGTCCGTTTCAATTATCATCCTCCACATACCGAGATCCCATGCCATTTCCATTCCTTTGAGTATTTCCCAAATTTTAACATGGGCGATGTTGCCTTGCTCTTCTATTCTGGCTTCAAATCCTCCAATCCATTCTCCCTTATGATTTTTAATCAAACCCCCACATCCAGCAGCACGCTCCTCCTCCTTCCTTGCTTCATCTACATTAAATTTTACCCATCCCAAATTTGGCGGTTTCTATCTTACCAGGATAGCATACCATCTTTCATTGGATACCACTTTTTTTTTTGTCAAAAGTTTTTTTGCTTCTTTTGATCGCCTCTTTTATAACCTTGACAGCATTTGGTGGTCTGGTAAAAGGTGGATTAAAAACTTCCTTGTTTCTCCAATACCAAATCCACCAACATGTAGTAATAAATTCCTCTCGCCATTCTGTTTGAGATCCTCTTCCCATGTTATTCCTCAGATTTAAGTTGATCCAGTCTTGGAACTCCATAGAGAAGAATATAGGAATCGCACTAGGTAGAATTAGTTGAAACCAGATCCAAGTGGTTCTTGAGCAGTCCCTAAGAACATGTAAGGTTGTTTCCTCTACCTCCTTACAAAGGGGACACTTTGAATCTGAGCCGAACACTTTAACTTTTCTTACTGCTGTGAACAGTCGTCCGTGAGCAGCTCTCCATACAAAAACTTTTAGTCTCTCCTGTCCTTTCCATTTCCAAATACATTCCCAATATGTATCCCTTCCTGTTCTTTCTTGATTGGATAGTAGTTTGTATGTTAATGCCACTGTGAACTTTTCATCTGTTGACAATTTTTAACTTCCTCTATCTTTCCCATTTTCTTTTTTTGGAGACGGAAGTGTATTAATTTTATTCCACATCATCGGGCCGAAAAAATCTTGTAAAATATCCCTGTTCTAAGTGCCATTCTCTTTCACAAATTCTGCAATAGTCTTCTCTAATATGGTTTCAGGAATTTTTTTATTTGCTACTTCTCTCAATAAGCCTTTTACCTCTACGGCCCACAGTTCCTTCCAGAAGTTAACTAATTTTTCATTTCCAACAACTCAAGCAGTATTAGTACTAAAAACACCCCATATTCTAACATGCTCTTTTCAGAAGGCAGAATTCGTATTCTTAGAAATTGCTCCACTCCGTCCTAATTGATTTCGGCCATATTTGCTGTTTAAGACTTGTACCCATAGGGTAGTGGGCTCGGTGCAGATTCTCCAAATCACTTTAAGCATAAAAGCTTCATTAACTAGTTGTAGTCTTTTAAATCCCATACCTCCTTGTTGTTTCGATTGGCATAGAGTTTTCCAGCTTATGTGATGGATGCGCCTTTGGTTGCTAGTTTCTCGCCAAATAAATTTTCTTTGAGTTTTTTCAATCTCTTTACATATTCCGATGGGGATCTTGGAATGCTGCGTCTCAAAGTTGGCTATCGTGCCCAGGACTGATTTTTCTAGTGTTAGTCTTCCTGCTAGTGATAGACAGTGTGACTTTCACCTTTTTAATTTATTTTGCACCCTCTCTAACACATTCTTAAATTTGTCCTTCCCCTTTCTATGGTTAGTGAGCATCGCCCTTAGATATCTCCCTAAGCAAGCATTTTCACTATACTTACTTAGATTTGTGATAGCCCTTCTGGTTTCGTCAGACACATTTTTGAAAAAAACTATTGCAGTTTTGCTTAAATTTATCTTCAATCCTGAGGCTGTACAGAACTCGGCCAGCACCTTGCTCACGATCTTCATTTGCTCCACAGTAGCTTCTGCATACACTAACAAGTCATCTGCGAAGAGTAAATGTGATATTTGTGGACCGTTTTTGCCAACTATAATTGGGTTCCATACTTTGGTTTCAACATGATCCTCTATAATTTGTGACAACTTCTCCATGACAATGACAAACAGATAAGGCGATATCAGATCGCCTTGTCTAATGCCACGTGATGGGTGAAAAGTTTCAGTCATACCCCTATTCCATAGCACGTTATAAGTAGCAGTAGTTACACAACTCATTATCAGTCTGGTTAGAGAGCTAGGGAGATCAAATTCTTCTAAACATCTCTCCAAAAAATTTCATTACAGCCTATCGTATGCCTTTTTAAAATCGAATTTTATTGCCATAAAGCCTCTTCTTCCCTTCATCCTCTTCATGATATGATCCACTTCTTTTGCTATCAATATATTATCTTGTATTTTTCGCTTCGGCACAAAACTTACTTGATAGGGGACAATTCTGTTTTCAAGAGCTGGTTTCATCCTTTCAACAATGATTTTTGTCATGCATTTATAACTTACATTGCACAAAGTTATTGAGCGAAATTGGTTGATGAATTCGGGACTTTGGACTTTTGGAATCAGAGCTATCAAAGTATGATTGTAATCAGCCATGTTACTTGGGTTATTCTATGCTTGGGTGATGTGCTGATATAGTGAAGATTGGACTGTATCCCAATTTTTCTTGTAAAAGAGAGGTGGGAATCCGTCTACTCCAGGAGCTTTCAAAGATCCAATTCTAAATATAGCTTTTTTAATTTCCATAATGTTAGGGGGTGCTAATGCTGTTACTAATATATGCTTCTAAGGGTGGGTAGGAACAAAGAGTTTGGAGTGTGTGTGGTTCTATTTGTTCTTCTTGATATAAATTTTTGAAAAAATTCACTATTAAAGATTTTAAAGCATTTGGATCCTCTATCCATATACCATCATGTGATCTCATTTTGGTAATCTTGTTCCTTCTTCTTCTTATGATTGTTTTAGTATGAAAGTATTTTGTATTACGGTCTCCGTCTACAATCCAATTCTTCCTAGCTTTTTGCATCCAGAACACCTTCTCTCTATCTAGGACAGCTTCCAATTCCTCTCTTAAGATGAGATTGCACAAATTAGCATCAGTAAGAAGAATATCATTAAAGATATCAAGTTAAATTTAAAAATATATTATCATGAGTGTTTGGACAACTGTTGCATATTATCAAGATAAAAAAAGAAAGTATTTTCATTTCAATGTCAACAGAAATAACTAAATAAATAGTGCAATGATTAATTGATAAAGAAGGAAAATCATTCCAACATTAAAAAGAAGATATCAACTTCTATAAAAAAATATTTGATCAAATGAAGAAGGCAACAATTCGAATTAAAACTGAAACATTTTATCCTCATTCTTTATTTATTGAATGTGTTCGGATTTCTCCTTTGTTTAGAACTAAATTTTCTAAAAGTTACAAAAGACAAAGAAAGAAAGTAGTGCACACAAAAGTCAATTTTTACTTTGTCTGAGGGTTTTGATTTCGAAAAAAGTGCCAATTTATAGTACATTTGATTCTCCTTAACTAGGTTATGTTAGTACTTAGGTGAGTGACTAAGTTTAAGATAGTTTAGGTGAAGTTACAAGAGTGTAAATCTCTTAGTATCGGTGTTTGTAATAGGGGTGGCAAGCGGGGAAGCCCGTCCCGCCCCGCCCCGCTCCGCCAGAAGCCCGCTCTTTGGCAGGCTGGCATGTCCCGCCCCGCCCCGTCTAGTGAGGCGGTCCCAGAATCACAGTCTGCCCTGTCTAACGGCGGGCTGGCGGGCTAAACCCACCAAATATCCTCTTTTTTTTATTTTTAACTATTAAATAATATATATAAAGGCATAAAAAAAATTTTTTTGATTTTTTACTTTTAACTATTATAATTTCTAAAAGTATAAACAAATTATAATTTTTATATTCACAAACATTAAAGTCTTTGTAATTATAAATATCTAATAAACATAATTATAAACCAAGTTTTCATCCAAAACATAATTATAAATATTGTTTCCAAAGCAAAATAAACATAATCCAAAACATAATTATAAATATTGTCTCTAAAACCAAATAAACATAATCCAAAACACTCAATTTTCATCTTCATTCTCTTGTAAGTTGGGTTGGGAGAAGTTAGGTTTTGGTAAAAAAAATTGTAAAAATACTCCTTACTAAAAAAATACTAAGTCCGGCGGGGAAGCCCGCCAAAGTCCGCGGTTTAAGTGGTGCGGGTTAGGCGGGCTTTTCCTATTTGGCGGTCCCAATTTTTCAGCCTAACCCACCTTTTTTGGCAGGTTACGCGAGCCGACCCGTCGGATTTAGGCCCGTTTGCCACCCCTAGTTTGTAATCCAAATTGATCATAGTAAAAATTCTACCATAGTTATAGTGAAAACTGAACGTAAATCATATTACACTTCGTAGCCAAACTAAATAGATAGTGATCTCACTCTTATTCTTTTTTACTCTCTACAATTTCAATTCTAATCTATTCTACGCTAAGAGACGAAATAAAATCAAAAATAATTTTCTAAAATTAGAATTTTGCATAATTTGTTTATTTAGTTTTAAGATTAGTTTTTTTATTCAACCCCTTTTTCAACTCACTTGAAAATCTTCTATGCTAAATAATCGGATTTTTTTTTATCTTCCGAATATCAGATTTTTTTTTTTAAAAATGACTATATATTACAACCAGTGAACCAGGTGGTATTAATTTTAATTTTTTTTCCAAACGTAACTCAAACTCATCTTATTTTCAAATGTTTCTTATTTTTTTTATTAAATAATTCTTAATTCTTTATTTATTACATTTTATATTAATTTAAATTTATAGTTTATAATTTAAATTTTTAAATTTAATATTTATAATTTAAGAATTTAACCATTTAATTTTTCAACAACAAACACTGCACTTCTAACCTTTTTTTTGTTTTATCGGCATTAAAATTCGCCCTCGAACTCAGAAGAGTGAAAGACACTAAAAGAAATGAAAAGACTAACTTAGACTAGCTTCAATTGACTCTAATCTTAGTTTTTATTGCAACATCTTAGCTCTTCGCAGATGTGCCAGTGCGATAGTGTTTACAAGATACAAAATATTATGCATTTGTTACGTGGTAACGTTATGCCATTGCCGGTGGTTGTTGAAGCAATTCGTTATTTGTAGGCTGCAAATTAAAGAAAAACGACAAATTAAATATGCGTGTGAACAGCAATGAAAAATCACAATTTCATTTTATTATTATTTCAAACACCATATGACACAACATAGTTTGGTTTTTTTGGTCCACTCTTCCTTGGCGTACCAAAGGCTTGTGCACTTGTGCGTAGATCTGAAACACAAATAATTAATAACAATTCTATCTTCTTACCCACCCACATTCTTCTCTGCTTTCATGGAACAATCTTTTGCTTATATCTTACATAAACAAAAGAAGAAGGAAGTGGAGTTCATGCATTTTAACATGAGATATTTTCATATAGTTATAAGTTTATCATTTCATTCTTAGATACACAGAATAAAATAATGTTATTTATTTTGTTGGTATCTAAAAATGAGTTGAAAAAACTATATAGAGTATAGACAGACAAGATTGATTAAAAGGAGAAGTTCATCATGTCCATGCTCAGGCTTTCCATCATGATATTCTCCATGAATCCACACTTGGCAGGTGGTGATGCTTTCTTGATGAAGCTGTGAGTTCTAGGCTTGAAGGAGCATGAAGAAATAATAGGAATGATTGGGATATTCTCACAGTTGCAAAGCTCAATCATGTATCCATCAGGGTCATGGAAGAACACCTGTTCCACCTTGTTCCCTCCATCATCTTCCACCAAAGCTGTCACATACCTCATTCCCATGTCTTCTATCCTTCTCTTAACAAGTCCAACATCCGTACACTGCCCAAAACCCAAACATAATTAATGCAATGTATGTCTTAATAATCATGCCTCTAGACTCTAGAGTGTTACATACCTGGAATGAGATGTGGTTGTCCTTGGGACTAATAGGCCTTGCTTCATTCATGCATGCATCAAATTCGTCTATGTTTGGATTCTCAATCAAGTGTATCCCAATCCCATAATTGTACAACCTAATAAACATGTAAAAGGAGATTATGAAAAGGAAAGGAAAGTAATAACATTTAGGTATTTGTAAATTATTTATTACCATGCTCCATTGAACTTGAAAGAAGAAGGGCGCTTGATGGAAACAAAACCCAAAACATCCTCGTAGAACCTCATAGAGTCCCATACTGATCTGCACAAGAGAGACACGTGGTTCAATGAGAGCAGAGGAAGTGCCCCACAGCTTCCAACTTCAACAATCTCCATTTTTCACAATTGTTGTGTATGATGAGTTACTGAGGATCTGATATGATGAATCTCACAGACTAAACAAGCTCTTATTATATACGAGTGATTTTTCTTGCACATATCATAGGAGCCTTCCTGGAAGGTTCCTCTGAATGAAGGGAAAATGCAAAGGGCCTGTTTTGTTTGTTATGATAAAGTGTTTACAATTAGCTGTTAAACATGGTGGTGATTAGAAGTATAGAAAGTACAGAGGAAATTCTTTAAGCTTACAAGTTGGCACACAAGGGCCTTGGAATCTTGTTATTAGTCAAGTTCCAACCCCTTAATACAACGGACCCTAGTACTACAATACAACAACGTAGGGGGTTCAAATTATTAAGAAATTTCTTCGATGCTTCCCAAGCCAAAATTTTCACATTCCTGTTTTCTTACTTTTACCTTGCCTATCACACAATATATCTTTTCTTTTCTTTTCTTTTTAAGAACATACGGAGTAATGAAGATATTTTACCTTCAAAAATAATAGTTTAAAACTAATTTTTTTTTTTTTTACTAAAGATAGGAGACTCGAACCCGCAACCTCTTAGATGAGTATGGGAAGACTATGCCATTTGAGCTATAACTCATTGGCTAAAATTAAAGTTTAACGGCAAAGGATTCGATGGTCCCAGAACCTTTGGACCATTAAATGGTCCTGTAACAAAACATGTTTTTTAAGTTTTTTAATAACCGTTAAATAGTCCTTATTTAATTTTAATTATAAATTAGTCATTTATATATTATTTAATGAGAAATGCTACGGGGCAGCAACTTTTGTGATTTGTAGCCATCAAATAGTCATCAATGATGGTTTTAATAGTGTGAGATTTTATCCAATAGCTCACTTTTTTTTGCTGGTTACATGCTAGCCAAAATTTAACAAAGTTGCTGCCCCCTAAACTTTTCCTTATTTAATTATAAAATTTATTTGTTATTTTATAAATTATTTTTTTATCATTCGTCTATCGTGTTTATTGAGAATAAAAAACTAAAACAATAACAAATTAGATATTCCATTAATCGTAATAAATATTTTGTAATTTTAATTGAATCATAATTTTATAATCGGGCCTGCTACACATACAAGTTTACAAGCATCCAAGTTGGCCCAGCCCAAATCGAAGACACACGCATAAAGAAACATAACATGGCGCGTCAAAATCACGCGCTCAACACAAACGGTTACGTATGGCAGACTCTTCCACTTCTTCCACTTCTCAAAACGCTTCGAAAACAAGGAAACGCTCCCATTTTCGAGCAAAAATTAAAGTTCAAAATATACAAATCGTTGTTCGAAACCTCCATCAAAACAACATCAAAATCTCCGTGAAGAATCTGAAGAGAAAACAAAGCAACAACACTCAACGTAAGTTCATTAAGATTACTGTATATTTTACTTTTCTTCTACGTTGTTCTTCTAGGGTTTACTATTATTGTTGCTTCTTTGTTACACTGTTCTAAGTTCTACGTCGTTCTTCCAAGTTCTACGTTGTTCTTCTAAGTTCTACGTCGTTCTACGTTCTTGTAATAAGTTCTCCTGCTATTGTTGTTGATTTTTGGGGGTTTATTCCGTAGATTGGGGGGTGAATACTGCTTGAACTTGTAATGTGGCTTGATATTGAAGCATGTTTGACTGATATCTGGCTGATATATATGAATGTATCTGAATAATATCAATGGGTGTATCTCACTGTTATCAATGGGTGTATCTGATTCTTACATATAGGTGTATCTTACTGTTATCAATGGGTGTATCTGACTCATATATGCATGTATCTTACTAATATCTCAATTAATTTGATATTGAAGCATGTTTGAGTGATACCTGACTGATATATATGGATTTATCTGAATCATATCTATGGGTGTATCTCACTGTTATCAATGAGTGTATCTGAATCATATCTATGGGTGTATCTTACTGTTATTAATGGGTGTATCTGACTCATATATATGGGTGTATATTACTGATGTCTTTGGGTGTATTTTTCGTTTCAGACAAAATGGCAGCAAGAAACCAAACAAAGGACCTTAAGTGTGCCACACATCTCCTGAGTGATAAGTTCAGAAACATGACTGAGGAGAAGAAGGCAATTGTCAGGGATCTCGGATTTGGAGAGTTGATGCACATCCCACCACTAAGGGTGGATCACCAACTCTTAAGGGAACTGGCAAACAACTTCAAATTTGGGGAGAACAAACTGAAGACAGGATATGGTTCTTTCCAAATAACACCAAAGACAATAGGTGATGCGCTTGGCATCAATGCAACAGGTAACTAGCTCAAAATTATAGGTGTATATTAAGTTCATGCTTAGGTGTATTTAAGGTTGATGCTTGGGTGTGTTTGAACCGATTTTGATACTTTGTTGTTTTCCTTTTTGTAGGAAATCTGTTTCCTGAGAAAGTTGAGTATAAGCAACTTTCTGACGATGACAAAATAATTTATAGAAGATTCCAGGGTAAGACCCTCAAAAGTCTTACCGATGAAATGATGGAAATCGGCGTTGGCAGTGAAGAGGAACGCCTGATGTTCAAGAGGATATTCATCCTCTACATACAGATGGCGTTCCTTTTGCCAACGACGATAAACAAAATATCGCCCGTGCACCTGGCCCCAATTTTTAAGATGGACGGCATATCGGAGAGAAACTGGGGGGGACATGTTTTGACCTTCATAATCAAGGGCATCACAGACTACCAGGAGAAGAAGAAGAAGACAATTGATGGCTGCCTCTTTGTCCTGATGATAATATACTTTCATCTTTCAGAAAACAAAGGCAAGAAGAGGGCTGAAAGACCACCAAAGCCTTGGATTGCGAACTGGACTAAGGAGCAGTTGGTGGAAAGAATGACTGCAGAAAGAGAGAAAATTTTGGTAAGTAAACATAATATGTTGGTTGTATTTTATTTACCTGAATGCTGCTAGCTAAAATATCTCATGTTTCAGGGGATTGTGAAGATGGCGGAGACAAGAGCAAGAGAAAAAATGAAAAAAAAAAGAAAAAAAGAAAAAAAACAAGAAATAAAAAAAACAAAAAAAAGGAAGGCGAGTCCAACATCGTCTTCGGAGACAGAAACAGCTACTGACAGTGACACTTCTACCTCTGAGTCTGAGACTCAACAAGACTCAGAGGATTCAGCAAGAAAACACCCCAACAAAAAGGGGAAAAAGTAAGTACCATACTTGGGTGTAATTTCTTTTTCGAGTTGGGTGTATTTTGTTGATCACGTTGGGTGTATTTTTAGTATGTTCTAAATAATCATTGTTTGCCTTCCAGAATGGACTCCAGAAAAAGAAAGCAGAGGCAAGAGGAGTCAGATTCTGATTCAGAATCTGAATCTGAACCAAGTGATGAGTAATGTCCTGAAATTATTACTCCTTTCTTTTGGCTTCATTATAAAGATTTCGTGTATTAACTGAAGTGTCTATTATTAACTTATAGGAGCGAAGAATCATCACCTGCAGAGAAGGAGAAGAAAAAGAAAAAAATAAAAACAACACCAAAAAAGTAAGCACTTCTTTGCATAATATTCTGTGATAAAATTAATTTTTTATTTCTGATTGGTACTCTTTTTTTTCCACCCAGAACACAACCAAAAAAGAAAAAAGTTGTTGTGGAGGATTCACCTCCTAAAGAAGATCAATACTTTGACGGGTACAGTACCTCGTAAGCTATATTACCGTCTATCATCGTAATTATTTTTGTTAACGTCTTCCTTTATGAATGTAGTGAGACATATGAAATATCAAGTGACGAACTAGATGAATGGCTAGGGAAAAATGTTGATAAATCTTCTGCAGAGGGGTATGTCTTGCTGGGCTGTCTATTTCATATTTTGGTGTGTTTTGTATGCTAATAATTGTTTCTTGTTTTGCAGGGAGAACCAACCTAACCTGCGATCGATAGAAGGTCGCTATGTGTCGTCTGAAACGTAAGAAGCTTTATTATTTAATAAAATCTTGTTATCATGATTTGGGTATATTTTGTGGAACCATTTGGGTGTATTTTGTGGATCAAGTTGGGTGTATGTTGTTTAATAAGTTGGGATATTAAGTTTGTTGTGTTGGGTGTATATTGTCCATTCGGTTAGTTGTATCTTGTGCATTCATTTGGGTATATTTTATACATGTATCTTATTTTGTCTGAATAACATCAAATCTGTTTTAGAATACCGGCTGTGAACTTGGGAAGTGATGCTCCTTCCTCTCAAGGACACACAGAACAGAGTAGTGTAAACCAGCCGTCACAGAGCATGTAATTTCTCTTTCAAATAACCGTTACTTTTGTTCTTCTATTACCCTTCTACTTCTAATTCTGTATATATTTTTTTTAGAAAAAAAAGCCCTTTATTATTTTATTCAAGAAAAAAAAGGCAGGAAAAAAAAGCAAAAACTGCAAGTATGTAAGTTCTCAAAAAAACAAAGCCTGTCTTCTTTTTGAATTGTTCGGGTGTATTTCTTGAATTTCTTTGGGTGTATTTTAGGTTGAGTCCGTCTGATTCGAATATGATGGTTGTGAGGGAACAGACACCGTCGGAAGCGCTTGCAATGTGAGTTTTCCAATAATATTTCAACCTTATAACCTTATTATTTTCAAAGGCGTTGTTAACCTTTCATTTTTCTTCTTGTTTAGAGTCCCGATTCAGGTTTTTGTGCCGGCATCCCAAACAACCACTGAGACAGATTTTGAACCAACCCCTATGCTACAGATTGAAGGGACTACAGAAACGTAAGAAATAATATTGAGTGTATATTTGTTTAGAGTTTGGGTGTATATTAGCTAACAGTTTGGGTGTATATTGTTCCTGATTAGTTTTTTTTACGCCGTGATTAATTTTTTGTAACTGTGCAGCACTCCTGAAATCCCCAAACAACTTCAAGAGACCACACCCACGGTTCCCCCAGCTCCAACTAAAATGTAAGTTCATCAGACTAAAATCAATCTTTGCTTATCATCCGTATATTCTTATTCTTATTCTTATTCTTATTCTTATAGATGATGACACAGTCATCCAGACGCAGAAGACGCTGCTGCCCTGTTGATGATGGCACGGACAGCGTCCTATGTTCCTAAAACAGATCCAGGGGTGCCATCATTCAGCCTTGGATTGACTGATTCAAGCCAGGAGGGGGCGTCAACGCAGGAGACAGAAAGGAAAAAATCTCCAGAAGCTGCGAATTTGATAGAACAATTGGACAGTTTGGTCCAAAGAATAGCAAGCAGCACGGCGAAGGGAAAAAACACAAGTCCACAAATTCAGAGGGAGACTGGGGGAGAAAGTTCTGCAAAGTTTGAAACTCCTGGGGGAATGAATCAAATTCCAGATGATATGAAACAAAAGTGCTACATCTGGGGGACGAGACTGAAGGAAGATGCAGATGGCAATACTAACGAGTACGAGGAAATGTGCACTCTGATTAGCCAAGGAGAATACATTTTGATGAGAATGCACATTGCCTCCCTCCAGGCAAAAAGTGATATAGAATCTCAGGTAATATTAGAATAACATTAATCTTTTTACACCAAAGTCAATTACAATGCTTATTAATGTAAAATTGATTTTGGCATATATTTCTAGATTGTATCTGCCATCTGCCTCATCCTCAACAACAAAAATGAAAAGAGGTTTAAAGAACAAATATACTGTCTCCCCCCCGATATTGTGGTAAGTGTTACTTCTCCAAACTTTGGGTGTATTTTCTGTATTGATTTGGGTGTCTTTATTACGTTCCATTAGGTGTAAGTTTAGTATTTCATTTCTTGTTTCGCAATTCTTGCAGTGCATGGCACTTTCGGATCACCCAAACGGGGAATTCGTATCACCGAAAACGAAAAAGGAATTCAGGGTGGAAGCCTACCCGAGTTTCATTCCCTTCATAGATAGAAAAAAATTGACTTCGCACCCATATGTAAGTTTTTGTTTGCTAAATTTGTTAGTATGCTTATTTACTTATTTGCAAAATAAAATAACACACTGTTCACGTGTGGCAATCCTTCAGATTTTTGCCCCTGTCTGCTACTCGGGGCATTGGTGGTTATGGCTGATAAATACAAGAAAGCGGAAATGTCAAATACTTGACCCGCTACACAAAAAAGCTCCCACCGATGAGAGAAAGGCCATTAATAAATTCACTGTAAGTTGCATCTGTCTTCTTTACTTTAATAGATAGGTCTATTTCTTTAGTTCTGATGGGTGTATATTGTCCATTCAGTTGGGTGTATCTTGTCCATTCATTCGGGTGTATTACTGATTTGTTTTCGTATTTAAGGGATACGTATTTTCAAGATTGATAACATATGCCGGCGGGGAACCTCTTCAGAAAGGGGAGAGGGAGAAGGAAATTAAATCACCATATGTTAAAATATCTGGCCAAAAAACAAGGTATAAATTTGTGACTCTGAACATTAAACTTTTGTAAATGAGATTTGTAATTTATTTTCTTCGTTTTTAGCTATGACTGCGCTGTGTACGTTATGAAGTGGATGGAGTTAATTGAGCCGGAAAACATCAAAAAGGGGAAGTATCAATGGGATAATTGGCCACAGGTAACTGCCTTTAGAACCATATAACTCTGTATTACTTTACTGAATTAATATTGCTGTTTAAACAGAATATACTTTTTAATTGTAGGAGGAGGTGGACCACTATAGAGTGGAGTACGCTTCCCGGATACTATTCAGTGAGATGAATACACAGAGAGATCGGGCAATTAGAGAGAGTAGTGCTATAAGGCTGTCGAAGCCATCCTCTATATTATTAAGGCCGTTTTGTCAGATTAATTCTGCTGATATAGAAACTGGGTAATCCAACTGCTTGATAGTTTGTAAATTGAACAAATGATGTAAATATTTGGCATTTATCAACAACTTCTATTCCATGTATATTTTTTCCCATAGTTAAACTATCTGTGCTGGTAAACTGTCTGTGATGTATTCAAAAGCTGTATTACAGGTGGTAAAATATGAAGGAAAAAATCAAGGCATATATAAACTGTTACACCCAACGCAAGTCTAATAATACACCCAAGATTGCATAAAATATACACCCAAACTGTCTGTGCTGTATTCAAAATGTATGAATTACATGTACTAAAATATGAAGAAAAACATCAAATCAAATATAAACTCATAACCTGAGAATTTTTACAGCTTTTGTTCTATATGTATCTATATATGTGTCTATATGTAAATTGTGAATTAACGAAAATACACCCAAAATAACGGTGCTTTTACACCCATATTCTGTAAAACTATACACCCAACGAGTTATCCCCTGCTGCTGGTACCCTGAACTGATAACTCATAACGTGTCCTTGATATTGGCTGCAATTTGAATGCGCCGCTGATGCAGCATCAAACAGGTTTATCTGAAATATAACACACACACATTACCTAAACTATTAACGAGAAAAATAAACTCAATCGCCGCAAATTTAAAGAACAGTACTTTTACCTCGCTTAAAACTTTCGTCTTCTTCTTCTTTGTGGCATTTGCGATCTGTTTCTCCAGCTTTGAACCTAGCCTGTTTTTTGGATGTCCTCTTGTTCGAATCCTTGGCGGGCTTTGAAGCTCGTTAACGGATTCCAAGTTGGCGTCTTCGTGGGATAAAGAAGATGTCCCCTTCCTTTTGGCTTTTAATGATTCCATCTCGGCCATGACGTTATTGTACGCACGGTGCAGAATTGCAGTCAGCTCCTCCGATTCGGAGGCAAATTCGCAGATATTTTGCGAACGAAAAACCAATTGGTCGAACCTCTTGCTTCTTGGCTCCATTAGTGGCTCGTCGTGGCTGCTCTTGATGTGTGTGTGTCGCCTCTTTACCTTCTTGCTCCATCGTTCCAGTATGTATCTCGGTGACACTTGGCTTACTTGTTCGAAGCTTAACACGCTTAGTGCGTGACGGCACAGTATCCCTCTCGATTCGAATAATAAGCATTGGCATTTTACCTCGGCTGCCACTGAGTCGTAAGTAACCACGAACTTGTTGAATATTGAGCTGGAAACTTGTTCTCCGACGTCGTATACTGAATAGCCTAGAGCGGAATTCTTTAATCTGGTGATGCAATTCGCCTTTCCTCTGAATTGCGCTTGGACTTCCCTAAACTTTGCGTGAGTGTACGCATCTTGAAACTGAGCTTCAATGCAGGATTTGGTTGCACACGGTATGAGCGTATGAAAATCTGCAGCATCTGATTCTCTCTCTGCTTGCTCCCTGCTTCCGAGGCAATTATCGTATTGTTTGACGAACTGAATAAGCGAGCTGTTCCAGGTGATATACTTGTTAAAAAATGAATGCATGCTCTCGCTCCTTTGTGTGCTTCTCATCCCTGCCCAGAAGTGGTGATCCAGATAGATAGGAACCCATATGTGACGGTCTTCGTACAGATCTGCATAATACACCCAAACACAGGCTGTAAATACACCCGAGGGAACATGCAATATACACCTCTGCTGCAGATTTTAAAAAGACATTACCTGAAAGCCACTTGTTGTCCGCAAGACCAAAATTCAGCAGAAAATCATTCCAATTCCTATCGAATGAGTCTTTGCTGTGAGAGTTCCAAACAACTTGGCTCATTTCTTGTTCGATATCGGCATGTCCCTTGTACCCGTTTAATTTGCTTGGAATCTTCTTCATGATGTGCCAAATACACCAGCGGTGAACTGTTGTTGGCATACAGGCCTCTAAAGCCCTTTTCATGGATGCGCACTGATCGGTGAGAAACCCTTTCGGAGCGTTTCCTCCCATGCAACGAAGCCAGCTTTGAAATAACCATTTGAATGATTCAATTTCTTCGTTCTTCATCAAAGAGCATCCGAGAAGTGTTGACTGACCGTGGTGATCCACCCCGACAAAAGAACCACAGACCAAATTATACCTGAAACAAATTACCATGGTCCAGAATGCAAAATCATTAGTTACACCTTAACAAATGCTTCACATACACCCAATGAAACAGCCAATATACACTTCTGATGCGGATTAGTAAAAATAATTAATTTAGCATCATAAACAGGGGCAGTTTGTTACCTGTTTGTATTGTAGGTGGTGTCGAATGAAATGACGTCTCCGAAATACTCAAAGGCGGCTCTGCTTCTTGCATCGGCCCAAAAAGCCAGCTTAATCGATTGATCCTCTTCGAGTTGGAGCTCAAAAAAGAAATTCGGATTCTTCTCTTTCATTCTTAACAAATATTTCCCGAATTCCTTTGCATCTTCTTGTTCGGAAACATTCCGCACTTCCCTGGTAATGTAATTCCTCACGTCCTTTTCGATAAAATTTAACTCGCGGTGACCCCCGGCAGCAGCAACAAATGATTGGTAGGTTTTGCTTGGTCTGATACCGGCCTCCTCGTTGTTCTCTATCGTACGACGAATGGACATGCTTAGTTCCCTGTGCTGTTTGAGCATCTCTGCTTTGCTTGGACAGCAGGGGTGTGAATGATCCAGCACAACCTTTGAAATGATCCAAGCACCGACATCCTTCAATGTGTGTATATAAATTCTTGCAGGACAGTTTAGACCGGCTGTCGGATTGGTCTTTTCGGTCGGAGATATTTTAGATTTCCATTTTCCCTCTCTGCTACATGTAATCAGTTGGTTCTTAATCTCGTTTCCCTTCTTATTTGTGCACCGAACTCTTGAAGAGAAACCTGCAGCCTTGGCGTAGTTCCTGTAAAATTTTCCAGCATCTTTAAGGGTGGTAAAGGTCATTCCAACCTTTGGAACAAGCTCGTCATCAACAACCGAGAGAGGCTGCAAAATACACCGTGTCAGAACTGTGAATACACGCATAGATATGATTCAAATACACCCAATCATGTCTAATACGATACACCCGAACCGCAACAACTCAACTACAGAATGACTTTTAAAGCCATAAACTGTAAATACACAGGCTGCAGAATACACCATCTCAAAAACTAAAAACACACCCAATCATGTCTGATATAATACACCTGAACAACAACAAGTCAATTAAAATAACAAAAAACCAGTAAAGTGTAGATACACCCACACTTCTAGCTAAAATACACCCAAACAAGAATTGATCTACACCCGAGCGTCTGCTACAAATTCCAGGTAATTAATCACAACTAATACATTGAATCGACAGATTCAGGTAAACGTGTTACTTTCACAGTCAATGTTCAGCAATTTTTCAACTACACAATGCTATACAAATTACTGAAAGAAAATTCATACTAATCCTATGTAAATCAAACCTCAGGAACTTCATTAGATTCTGACTCATAATCCACTTCGCCTGCATTCAGCTGAGAATCTGAGGTTGAATGATCCATTATCTTCAAAACGAGATCAAACTTTGATTTCAGAAAACAACAAATCAAAAATAGAAAACGAAGGTCGAGTTGCAGAGAGAGAAAAAGGTACCTAAACGAAGAAGATGCTAGTGAGAAAAGGAGAGGAAAAGAACGATGGAGAAGAAGGAGGGAAGACGCGCAAGAAGAAGAACAACGAAATCTCAAAATAACGAAAACGAAAAAGGAAAGAAATATTTTAAATCTGGTAGTTAGATATACGCGCGATGTTATATAGCGCGTGTAATCAACGTACCTGAAGCAGCACATATTTTGATTTTATTGTTTAATGAACTTGTAAATCATACAAGCCATTAGGGCTTGTATGTAGAGCTTTTCCGTTTTATCATTAATCCAATTACATACGTATTGAGTTGGAAAAATCGTGTTTGTTAGAAATTCGATCGATTGAAATTTAGGGTTCCCAAACTTCAATCGATTGAATTTTGTAAGGCATGTGGAATTTTTCTTAATTCAATCGATTGGTCATATTACCTAATCGATTAAAATCATCAAAGCAATCTGGGTGTAGTTAATTCAATCGATTGGTTTTGTTATTCCTCAGTAAATTCATCTCCAAAATCTTATTCGTATTCATATTGTTCATCCATCATATCTTGGTTATATACCAGCTCTTCTTGTTAGTTGTCCGTATATATACCTGACATCTTACAAATTTACCAATGGAAAAATTTCCAGTACATTACATTTTTACTTTTGTAAAAGATCTATTAAAAAAATATGATTTAAAAAAATATTATTTTCCAAAACTCTATTTTTCAACTTTAATATCCCAATTTTTTTTTAATTTAGGGCGAGTTAGCCACACTCTATATTTTTTTTATAGAGTTCGTCTGACCCGAAACTCTATAATTTTTATAGAGCTAACAAAACTCAAATTTTTAAGCCATTATCATCGTCTACAAGAGTACATAAGAGCACACAAAAATATACAAACAATAAGTATAGCTTTTTCAACATTAATGGCAATCATTATCATCGTATCTAAAAATACACAGATACACAGAAATAAGCCATATTTAACAAAAAAAATTTCTCACTGTAAATTAAAAAAAACTATTATTTCTCCAATATTCTTGTGTACTCCTATGTACTCTGGAGACGATGATAATGGTTGCCGTTGTCTATTGTGAAGTTTAAGAAATTGAGTTAGCCGAATTTGAAGTGAAGTTCGTCTGGAGTTAGGCGAACTCTATAAAAAATTTTAAAAATTATAGTGCGGCCAACTTGCTTTGCATAAAAAAACTCGTATTTGGGAGAATTAAAGTTGAAAAAATGGGGTTATCGAAAATAATAATTTAGTGAGTGGTAACAGAACCAATCGATTGAATTAACTAAACACAGGTTGCTTTAATGATTTCAATCGATTGGATAATATGACCAATCGATTGAATAAAAAAAACCCCACATATCTTGCAAAATTCAATTGATTGTATATCAATTCCAATCGATTGAAGTTTGGGAAGCCTGAATTTCAATCGATTGGTTTGTGCATCCAATCGATTGAATTTCTAACAAACACGATTTTTCCAACCCAATACGTATGTAATTGGATCAATAATAAAATTATGATCGATTACGATTGCAAAATATTTATTACGATTAATGGAAGATCTAATTTATTATTATTTTAGTTTTTTATTCTCAATAAACATGATAGATGAATGATAAAAAAATAATTTATAAAATAAAAAATAGATTTTATAATTAAATAATATACAAAGGACTAATTTATAATTAAAATTAAATAAAGACTATTTAGCAGTTATTAAAAAATTTTAAAAATATGTTTTGTTATAAGACCATTTAATGGTCCAAACGTTTTAGGATCATCGAATTCTTTGCCAAATTTAACTAGAGTATATGTTAAGATTGTTATTAGTAAAAAATTTTAATTTTTTTAATACATGTAAAATGAATACATTAGAAGTTTAAACATTTTATACTTTTAATTAAAAAGTTTACAATTAATAATCTTATCATATGTTCTTAAAATACAAGATAACTTAACTCTTAAAACTATTAAATAATTTGAAATAGAATATAAAAGATCAATTTTTTTTGTCAACATAAAATAACTTTTTTTTTAAAATTATTTTGATCATCTTAAATTTTATATCCTAAATTATGAATTCTTAACTTTAAAAATTAGAGTAATTCTCCACATACAAGTGATTTTCCATACAAGTCATACAAGTCATTTATAAACACGTCGTTTCACGTTTTTTTTTGTGCCTCTTTTTCTTCTTCTTCTTCTTCTTTTTCCGTATCTCTTTTTCTTTTCTTCCTCCCTCTTTTTTTATTGAAATTTCTTCTCCTCTTTTCGTTTTCTTTTTCTCCTTCATCAAAATCACCAGAAAAAACGAAGAAACATTATTCAAGGTACGTTTTTTGCCTTCTCTTTCTCCTTCTTCTTCTTCTTGCTGCACGTTCTTCTTCCTCTTCCTGTTCTTCTTCTTCATTTACGTGCTTTTCTCTTTGTTTTCTTTCTTCGTTATTCTCGATTTCCATTGTTTTTTGACATCAAGCTCTGAAATCGTTTTTGAAGAAGAAGAAGCAGCAGAAGATAAGGAGGAAAAAGAGAAAGAGTTCTGAATTATGCATAAGGTGTACTTCAACGAATTTTGGGTGTATTTCTTAAATTCTTTGGGTGTATTTTTGTAATCCTTTGGGTGTATTTCTGTAATCCTTTGGTGTATTGATTTCAAGAAGAAATATACTGTCTCTCCCTATATTGGGTGTATTTCTTAAATCCTTTGGGTGTATTTCTGTAATCGTTTGGTTTATTTCTGTAACTGTTTGGGTGTATTTCTGTAATCCTTTGGATGTATTTGTGTAATCGTTTGGGTGTATTTTGTAATCGTTCGGGTGTATTTCTGAAGTTCCATCATCTTCAAAACAATTTCAAAAATTGATTTCAGAAGCCATGAAAATCCAAAAAAACAGAAGGAGATCGAAGGCAAAGAGAGAACGCTTTTCCATACAAATCATACAAGTCATTTATATTCACGCCATTTTCACGCTTCTTCTTCTTCCTTCCTTCTTCTTCTTCTTCGTAAAAAAAGAAACGAAGATGAAACACGCGAAGATGATTCAGTAACGTGCGTGTTAAGCTCAACTTGTAAGACTTATAAACAAAAATGACTTACATGTATAGCACTCCTCTAAAAATTAAATTATAAATATAAACTCTGAAATTAATTAATATTGACTAATAAAAATTTATATATAGTTATCTTTATATTATTAGTTAAAAATTATTAAATAATTTAACATATTTAACTAAATTATTATCTTAAAATTCCTAACTATAACTTTACATGAAAATACTGTATGTGAGCGTTAACCATATTGACTAAGTAAAAATTAGTTTCCTATATTTTCTTTTCGAGATATTTGTTTAACACAATACTTATCATTTTCCTATCTACATCTTAATTGCGTGAATATCCATTTCTCTTTATATATATTGACTTATTGAGAGGAGGGGGTTGTGTCTAATATAGAAAGTGCCCTCATATTTGACACGTTATTTATTATTTTTTTTTAATCAAATAGATTGGAGAGCCCCCAATTCTTACTTATCTGGACTAAATACTCGAAGATGAGCTTTGTGTAATATTGGGCCTATATTAAAGAAAAGTTATATCGTTTTGGGAGCCCATTGGCGGTAAAAGATCTTCAATGAAGCTCTACCGGCCCTTGTCCAAAAAAGGCCCATTATGATACCCGTAGCCATGTTTATATTTTTTTAAATACTCATCCTTGCTCTTTCACGCCTCGACGACAAAAACAAAATTATTGGCAGTTGGGAACCAATTTAATTTTAAAAAAAAGTTGACACCCACTGATAATTTTTTTAAGAAAATTGTGTATAAATTAATGGGCAAGAGGACAGCTTATAATTAAATATTTAAAAAGTTACTTAAAATACTGGTTTTTTTACAAAATAAATGGCATAATCTTAATTGTCGCCAAAATTATTAGTTTTTATGATTTTATAAAGTATACAGACTAAATAAAAATTTACGATGTCTATAATATAATTGTAAATACTATAGTCAACTTTGATAATTGATTTGTGGTGAGAATGAATATTGTCAAGTTGACTAGTTCAAATATACGTCCAAATTTCGGTTGCGATTTGTGATTTCAGGTTCGCCAACCCCTAATCGACGCGTATAAGGACCAAAAGAGAAATTTTAATTATTAGGCTATAAATCGCTGTTAATTTAACGCATTAACAACTCAAGCCATTTGGATTCTTTTGTCGGCTTTCAAAGTTTCAATATCAGACTTAATTAGACAAGTCTAAAGCAATTAAGAACATCATCCCTTCACCTAATGCACATTAACTTCACCTAATTGCGACCATCATGTGTTCATCGTTTACAACATACCAACAGGGGTTTGCTAATGCTTCTCTTAAGATTACTTATTAAGGAAGTTTCAAAGAAACAGACTCCGAAACCACTTTTATTTTGAGTTTCATTTAATAATTTATGGATTTAGCTTGGACACGTGTTAATATTACTAATAACTATAATTTTTAAATATTTTATTTTCATAAATACACAATAAATGTATTAAAAATTAATTTTTATTGTAAAATAAATAAGGAAGATATAATAAATATAAAATAGAAAAATATAAATATGTTCTTATCTCACTATAATATAAGTAATTTATATATTTACTAATATTATAATTATTATAGCTTAAAACCACAGAGACATAAAAGAGAGAGAAAGAGAAAAATATTTGTAACATAAAGAAAGAGAAAGAATTGTTTTATTGATGTATGTATTGCCTTTTATTAGGTTTTCTACTTATACTTGTGAAAGTTTAACTTTTCCAACGTTATTAATTTCATTTTCTCTTGAAAATGGACATCTACATAAGCTACCTTATCACAACACTCCCTATTAGATGTCCATTTAGGATTATACTTCATTAAAACCTTACTAAAAAAAACTCAATAGAAAAAAAAAACTTTAGTGAAGAAAAAAGAGTACAAAATTTTTTGTGATAGAGACTGCCTCATTAAAAATCTTGCCAAGAAAAATCCAATGGAAAAAAACCTGACCAAGGAAAAAAGAGTACAATCTCCCCCTCTTGTCGACATTATTTAATATCTCGAAATCGGCGCATCCCAATCTCGTGTACCAATCTTTCAAAGGAGGATTTTGGGAGTGACTTTGTGAATAAATCTGCCTGTTTTGTTACTTGAACAGATCTGTTGGACATCAATTGTCCCTTGATTTTAAAGATCATGAGTGAAGAAGAATTTGGGAGAAATATGCTTTGTTCTATTACCTTTAATGTATCCACCTTTAAGTTGAGCAATGCATGCTGTATTATCTTCAAACAGGACAGTTTGAGCTATCTTATAGTCAATCAGTTCACATGATGACAGAATATATTGAATCAAACTCCTGAGCCAAAAAACACTCGCGACTTGCTTCATGTATCGCTAGTATTTCAGCATGATTAGAGGATGTTGCTGCAATCGTCTTTTCGTGGACCTCCATGATATAGCTGTACCACCATATGTGAACATGTATCCTGTATGAGATCTCTCTCTGTGTGGATCAGACAAGTATCCAGCATATGCATAGCCAACTAATTGTGACTTGGATCCATATGGATAAAACAATCCCATATCCACCGTTCCATAAAGATATTGAAAGATTTGTTTGATTCCACCCCAATGTCTTCAAGATCAAGGATATCTTCATTTTCTTTTTTAGGACGGAATTGATCATTTTCCACATCCAAAGACCTTACGATCATTGGGGTACTTAATGGATGTGACTTGTCTATATAAAATCTTTTCAAGATCTTTTCTGTGTATGTTGTTTGATGAATAAAGATTCTATTTTTTTATGCTCGATCTGCATGCCGAGACAAAATTTAGTCTTTCCAAGATCTTTCATCTCAAACTCTTCTTTTAGAATTTTTATAATTGTTGGAATCTTTTCAGGAGTTCCAATGATATTTAAATCATCAACGTACACAACAATTATAATGAATCCAGATGCAAATTTTTTATGAAAACACACGGACAAATATCATCATTCTTGAATCCATTTTTGGCCAGATACTCAGTAAGACGATTATACCACATTCGTCCAGATTGCTTTAGACAATATAAAGATATTTGCAATTTGACTGAGTATAACCCCTGTGAATGATGGTTTAGATATCTTTAATCCTTCAAAGATTTTCATATAGATATCACGATCTAATGAGCCGTATAGTAGGCTATTACCACATCTATTAAATGCATATGTAGTTTATGATATACAGATAAACTGACCAAATAATGCAATGTTATTGCATCTACTATAGGGGAATACGTTTCTTCATAATCTATACCAGGTCTTTGTGAAAAATCTTGTGCTACGAGTCGAGTTTTGTAGCATACAACTTCATTTTTCTCATTTCGTTTTCTCACAAATACACATCGGTATCCAACAGGTTTTATATCTTCTGGTGTACGGACTACAGGTCCAAAGACTTCACGTTTTGCAAGTGAGTCTAACTCAGCCTTCGTGGCTTCTTCCCATTTTGGCCAATCATTTCTTTGTCGACATTCTTCTACTGATCTTGGCTCAAGATCCTTACTTTCATGCATGATATTTAATGCCACATTATATGCAAATATTTCATTGACAATTGTCATATTTCGGTCCCATTTATCTCCTGTAAAGACATAATTTATCGAGATCTCGTCATTTTCACAATTTTCAGGTACATGAACGTCTTCTGCCGTTAAAACTATATCAGAATTTTGGATAACTGCAAGTGTCTTTACTATGTCTTTTTCAACAGGAATAGTATTTACCTCTTTTCTTTTTTGAGAATTTTTTTCTTTGGAGCCGACAGGCCTGCCACGCTTCTAGCGTGAATTTACTTCAGTGGCAATTTGTCCGACTGGGACATCAATTCGAATCGGAGCATTTTCAGCCGGTATATAGGATTTGGTTATCCTCTTTATATCAAAAAATGCATCAGACAATTCATTTGCTATCCTTTGCAAATGTATAATCTTTTGAACTTTTAGTTCACATTCTCCTGATCGAGAATCCAAATGCATCAAAGATGATGCATTCCAATTAAGTTCCTTTTCAGGAAGCTTATTCTCTCCCCCTAATGTTGAAAATTTTGATTCATCAAAATGACAATCCGCAAACTGGGATTTAAATACATCTCAAGTTTATATCTCAAGATACCTCACTATAGAGGGAGAATCATATCCAACATATATCCCCAATTTTCTTTGAGGTCCTATTTTAGTGCGAGAAGGTGGTACAATGGGAACATATATCGCACACCCAAATATTCTTAAATGGGAAATATTTGGCTACTGGCCAAAAGCTAATTGCATAAGAGAGAACTGATGGTAACTCGTTGGCCTCAAACGAATAAGTGCTGCGGCATGTAAAATAGCATACCCCCAAACCGAGGTTGGGAGATTTGTTCTCATAAGTAAGGGTCTAGCAATTAATTGGACGCGTTTAATAAGTGATTCTGCTAACCTATTTTGTGTGTGAACATGAGCTACTGGATGTTCAACACTTATTCCATTAGTCATACAATAAGTATCAAAAGCTTGGGAAGTAAATTCACCAGAATTATCAAGACGAATTGCTTTAATTGGATTTTCTGAAAATTGTGCTTTTAATCGAATAATTTGAGCCAGTAATCTCGTAAACGCCAGGTTGCGAAAAGACAATAAGCACACATGTGACTATCTCAAAGATGCGTCTATTAGAACCATAAAATATCCAAAAGATCCACATGGTGGATGAATAGGTCCACATATATCGCCTTGAATCAGGGGACTCAAATCCAATCTTTACTGGTGATGGCTTTAAAATTAACTTTCCTTGAGAACATGCAGCATAACAAAATTTACTTTACTATATTTAAGAATCTTCTGGTTCTTTAGTGAATGTCCATGGGAGTTTTCAATAATTCTCCGCATCATAGTTGTTCTCGAATGACCCAATCGATCATGCCAAGTTATGAATTCATTTGGGCTAATAAACTTCTGATTTACAATGGCATGTGATTCAATTGCACTAATTTTGGTATAATATAACCCAGATGAAAGTGAGGGTAACTTTTCTAATATAACCTTCTTATTTGAATCATGAGTTGTGATACATAAGTACTCATGATTTTCCTCATTCATTGTCTCAGTATGATATCCATTTTGGCAAATATCTTTGAAACTCAATAAATTTCTTAGAGAATTAGTAGACAATAGTGCATTATTTATTATAAATTTTGTTCCTCCGAAAAATAAAATTATAGCTCTTCTGAAGCCTTCTATCACATTGCGTGAGCCAATAATAGTATTAACATATTCTTTTTTTGGCACAAGATGGGTAAAATATATATCACTTTTGAGAATGGTGTGGGAACTTGGACTATCCGCAAGGCATACATCTTCGTTATATATCCTTACTATTTTTTTCAAAGATAAATAATAATAAAACGAATAGTAATACATGTACAGTCAAATTGAATTCTTCATGTACATCATATTTAAAACTTAAATAAAACTTAACAATAAGTTTCTTACATTATCTATTGGGTCACTCTAGTGTAAAGATCTAAATTTATACAGATGTACAGATATTCCTTTTCAATGTATCTCCTTTTAACACCTGTTGTTTTCCTTTTGTAGGATGAAGCAGAATGTCAGCAATATATGGGCGCTTATGGGATCAGCTGAGCCGAACGAGATTTTCATTGTTTTGCTTTTCGTCAGTGCCAGCTTGGAGATTTAGGCCTGATTGGTTGTTGGGTCATGTGATGTTTGATCTTTTATTATATGGCTCATAGATAATAAAGGAAAAAAATGAATGTGCGGGAGAAAAGCACAACTAGCATGGTTGGCGGAAGAACATTGACAAAGGTGAGATGCTCAAAAACAGAGTGTTCTTTTTATTAGATGAAATTTATTATTAAAGTTTCTGTTATAATATTTTGAATTTTTAAGAACTAAATAATTGTACATATAAATTAAGAATAATATTTTAAAATAACAGTTAAGACGTTTCTTTAAATTTGTTCGAACATTACAACTTAAAAAAAATGACAAAAATAAAGCTAATTTAATATTAACTGAATTTATTTTATTTTAATTAGGGGATGAGCATACACAAATAATATTACAAATTATTTTTGATAATTTTGCTTCAAACAAATTAATACTTAATTGTTAAAATGACTTGATCACATAACATTATTAAAGATAAAATATCAATTTAAAAAAAATTAGATGATATATCATGTAACAATCAAATAATAAATTAGAATAATTGAAATTTTTTTAATTAAATTTTAAAAAATAATTATTTTTCAGAAACAATATATTCCATCTTTTTAATTTGCATCTTACATAGAATATTATCTTGATAAATATAATAACAATATCAAAACAATAATTATTAATTACTATATTACAAATAATTATTTCAAATTACTATATGCAAAATAACATAAAATAGTCTTTTATATCTTAAATTCGTCAACATATTCATACAAAAAGAGAAACAAAATTAATAAGTCTCAATTCGAACTCATTTCTATAGAAAAATCATATCTACTCTCTGAATTAAAATCTTTTAATATAAATTTAATCAACATCTGTAATCGAATATCAAACAAGAATTAAATAAAACAGTTCCAAACAAATATGTATATATTCATAAATAAAGTTAATTTAATTTATTTTAGAGATAAATTAATTAATTAATTAATTTTATTATAAAAAATTTTCTTCACATAGAGAAATAACAAAACATGGAATTGGGTTGCAAGATATACCGAAAATGTCTCATCTTTTTTAATTTTCTTTGGACTATATATCTTCAATATAAAAGGATTGGATTATAACTAAGATGGATTATGTTACATGTACACTAAAATCAGCCACCAAAGTCAGTTATCAGTATAAAATACATGTTAAAATATAAATACACATTGAAAATAAATTAAACCACACATGTATTTATACACAAATACATTGGTGGCTAATTCTAGTATACAAATAGCATTTTTCAACTAGGATTTGATTTGGTAAAATTTTTTAAAAAGATATTTGTATTTTTCAAAAGCACAAGTATCTCGTTGTGCATCTAGTAAATTAAAAAGCTCATATACTAATACTTGCAATTTTTAAAATTATGAGTGCTTTTGAAAGCACTTAAGATAAAACTTTTTAAAGTTAGCTTGTTCTTATTGTCAAAATTAAAAAAGTTTAATATAATCTCATACATTAATTAATATCTAAATTTAATTTTTATATTAACGTTTATTATAGTATTTTTAAATTTTAAAAGTTATTTTACCAAATACATTTGTTGTTGTTTATATTTATTAAAAGTCAATTTTATTTTAATTTATTTTATTTTTAATATTTGATAATGAAAAGGTAATCTGATTATTTTAATTTTATTTTTTTTAATTCAATGTTTAACACTTAATAATCAACTTGATAACTAAATGTGCAATCAAAATATGAATAATCAAACTTAAATTGAATTTGTGGTCTTTTTAATTTTTTGAGATTAAAAAAAATATGTTTATAAGTTAATTCTTTTTTTGGAGTTAGCTTCGATTTTGACAACTATTCCACGGCAAAATCTGAAATAAGTGGATTGAGCTAAATTAGAGGTCCCAAAAGCTTATGGTAGGCGATCTCCGACTTAGTTTACGCTTGGGGGCTGCTGTCCGAGTTAATTGGTATGTGTGTTGGAGAATGGGGGGTGGCACCTGTAATGACACTCTGATGCCTAAGTTAGCAAGGGATTAAGCAGGTTTAAAAGTATTGGAACTTAGGTTTACTTGAGTGCATCAATGTATTTATAAGTGATGGACTAATAACCACCGTTAAAGTAGTTCCACTTCTGATGGTGGATAACCGTCCCTTTATCTTAGGGTTGTTGAGATATCTCTTCAAGAAATAGGTGAGAGATTTGTTGGGGCAGTTATTTATTTGAATCTGCCAGCACGTGTCGAATCCGACCTCTTCAGGAGGTCAGGTGGATTTTGGATTGGACCTTGTTGGCTTAATTGGACCTGGCCATTGCATTAGGGTAGAGTATGAACAACAACCATAATTAAAACTTAAAAGTATTCTTTGCTAGGAATATTAAAATAAAGAGACAATTTTATAATTGTATAAAAGATGAATAATTTTTTAAATGATTATTTAGTAACATATATGGAAAGAAAGATTATACTTTTTTAAAGAGAAAAATTTGGTAAAATGAGAAAATAAGGTTCTAATATAATTTTAAATCAAAATAACAAATTCGCACGTTATGAAAATTATAAATTCAATAATGATTGAGATCTTATGTTTTTACTTTAAAAGATCATTTTCTTAAAATGAGATTGCTTTATTGAATTGACAATAAAATTCTCCTATATTTTTTAAAATATAAAACAAAAAATAAATAAAATTTCAATAACTTTTTTTTGTTTTAGATTATTAAGTTTTTTTTAATAGATATATTAGTCAAATAATTTAAAAATTGATTATATTTGTCCACGCAAGATCGATTTTATCGGTTCAATCAATAACTTATTGGTTAAACTAAATAAGTAGTGAATCAATATTTTTTTTTTGGTTCGGTTCTTTTAACTAAGATTCAATCCACTCTATTGACCGGTTTATCAGATCATGGTTTAAAGCTAACAGACTTCGGAATACGAATTTCGGTTTACATATTCAAATTCAAGATTCACATCTCATCCTACATGGCTTAGGGTTTATATCCAGCATACAGTGTTATGGTGTTATTTCACCAAACAAGATAGACAAATCAATTGCGATTTACGATTTCGGATATGGTGTTCATAGAATTTGGTTCTTGGGCTCCCCGCCGATGGTTCATCATTTTTGCGGTAAGGAATTTCGGGTTGCGCATGCGGGGTTCAGCTAGCAGAATTAGTCTTGCCGTGTACTGTCTCCAAAGGAAATAAACAAATTAATTGACTTTTTACGGTTCAGGATTCGTCTTCTAGAAATTTGTATACATCATTTCATCTCTCACGGATATACGAATCGTGTTTCGTGGATTAGGGATACGAGTTCCGTTCTTTCGGTTTTTTCTGTTTGGGGTTTAGGGCTCATGGTTGAAGTTTATGGGCTTAAGTTTACGGTTGAGTATTTACGCTCTCCTATTTGCAGTTTAATGTGACATTTTATTTTCATCACAATGAATTAACAACTCGTTTGTGTTAATCATGAATCTCATCTTCATTTTGTCTCATCATTACTTCTTCCACTATTTCATCACCTCCACTTAGAATACATTGAAGACCGGCTGTTTTCTTATTTTACATTCTATGTGTCAACAATTTTATTTTCACATTGGAAGCATAGCCACATCCATACTAACCAAGCTCACTTTTTCTTTTCCCTCCTTTTAATTAACATTAATACTTAGAAAGAAAAAATAAGTCACCGTAACAATGCACACTTGACTAAAAGTTTTGCATTCAATAATTATACCGCAAACTAATGATGGACACCGACAAATTTATATTACGGTGCAAAAAGTAATACATAAAAATATTAATGTTTAATTACTCTGCAGGTCCCTATAGTTTCACCAAATTTTCAATTAAGTCCCTATACTTTTTTCTTTTTAATTGAGTCCCTATACCATATAATTTTTTTCAATTTAGTCCCTATCGTAACAAAAATGTTTAAAATAACGGAATATTCTGTTAAATAAACGAATATTCTCATATTAAAAAAAAAAAAACTAATCAAAGATACCATCATATTTTAAAAATTCCCAAAAAATCCCTTATTATTTTGTCCCACACTCACCCCGTCCTAACCCAGTAGCCCTAACTTCTTAAGCTCCCGCTGGATCCACCGTAAGGTCCCCTCTTGCGGCATCTCCTCTGCTTGGCGTCCCTCCCATGCTCGTCGCCACTAGAAGAAGGCCATTCATCCACTACCAGCAACAGTCGACAGAACAAAGATGAATCAAGGTTGGAAGTGTTAGCGACAAATCTTGGAGCTTCGATGCTGTAACAAAAATCACTTAAGTTGTGGTTCTTTCTCCTAGGAAAATATTTTGTTGTGACAAAGACAGTGTGAGGATGCATTGTATTCCCTGCTCACTTTTGGTTGTCGACGGCCCGTGCGTCACTTGGCATCAGTTGCAATGGCAAAGATCATATCTAACGGAGATGGAATATCTGTTTATGCTAGAGCAAGCAGCCTTTAGGGATTTCTTTCTGATGATACTTATTACCATAAGGAAAATTCATTTCTTCAATATACTTGTTTTTGAGTTTTTGTCAGCCAAATTGGTTCTCTTGTTTGAGGAATTATATAGAACTCAATTTTTGTAAACAATTTTACTTATTATTCTATCAATGATTCTTGTTACCATATGCCATATGCAAGTTCTTTCATTATGTTGGTCATAATAAATACTTGAGTGATGAAAATTGAATTTTATATTATACTTATTACTACTATTTCTCTGTTTCATTTTAACCATTATTTTTTTTATATTCTTAAGATAAGGTATTTTGAAAGTAAAAAAAAAAAAGAGACGGTATTTTTGGTACAATTTTGGTACAATTTGTATATAAATAAGAAAAAAATGATAGTGATAAAATAAAAGAGATTATAGAAATATTTTTTATGTCGTAGAATCATTAAATAGGAATTATAGGAATATCTTTTATTGAATATTTATAATTTTTTTAAATTTTCAATTAGGCCCCTATATATTTTTTCTTTTCAATTAGGTCCCTAGGGGTATACAAGTAATTTCACAATTCACTAACATTTTTTTAACGTTTAACGTTAACAAGGACTAAATTGAAAAAAAAAATAATGTATAGGGACCCAATTGAAAAGAAAAAAAAAAGGTATAAAGAACTAATTGAAAATTTGGTGAAACTATAAAGACCTACAGAATAATTAAACCAAATATTAAATTAATTTTTGTTTCTAAATCCTAAACTCTCAATTCTACCGCTGATTTCGTTCACACTAATTTTCAAAATCTAAACCTTACACTCTGAATTCTAAAATCTAAAGTATATTACCTTTAAAAGAATTTTTCATTACAATTTTTTGGCAAAATTGACTATGTCATACATCTATTTTTAATATAACAGTGCCGAACACATATTAAATATTGTTTAACTCATATTTATTATATTAAATTAATAATTTTTTTTATCATATATATATATATATATATATATATATATATATATATATATATGTATTTTAATTTGGGTCAGAAACCCTTCAATTATATGTTCTTCGTATAACATCATTTGATCATTTTTTTTGTCTCCAGACCTATTCATTGCAAAGGCTTGTATTGGTCCACTTATATGAAGCTTGTCAAAAAAAAAAAAAAATTTAAAACCAAACGAGCCTTCCCCTGCCTCAACGAAGGAAGCTCGGCTCTGTGGTGGGCACAAATCATTCTCTACACAATTTCACGCTGCACCCACTTGCATGGCTCATGGACACGTGTTGTCGTTGCCTTCTTTCCATCCAAAATCTGTAAATCTTTAAAAATTGGGGATCTGTACATTATAATTTCCCTTATCTATTTACATGAATACTTAACAATCTCACATATTAAACTATTCCATCATTGATCAAATGACCAATATTTCCTTCAAGATCCTCAAAGAAATCAGATACGTCATAATGAGTGGTGGAATTTTTAGCATCATTTGAAACGAAAATTGTTTCCTTTCCTTTATCATCCTTTTTCAAAGATACTTGATAAAGATCCACTAGGTGCCTTGGGGTACGACAGGTACGCGACCAATGACCCTTTCCACCACAACGGAAAATACTTATCTTCTGTTGATTTATTTTGCCCATTGTTTATTTCTTTATCCCACTTCTGGTGAGATCATTTCTTGTGAACATAATTCTTTTTCCTTCCATAATTTTTCTTGCTACTAAAACCTTGCCATTTACCTATTTTGGGGTAATGATTTACCGCATTTGCTTCAGAAAATGGGGCGGCGCCAGTTGAGCGCGCTTCATGATTTTTTAAAAGCAACTCATTGTTGCGTTCAACAACAAGAAGGCAAGAAATTAACTCAAAATATTTTTTAAATCCGATACTACTGCTGCAGGAGCACATTTGAGACGTGGAAGGTCGAGAAAATTTTCTCTAACATATCGTATCAGTTATCTTTTTCCCACATAATTTCATTTGTGAGGTGATTTGAAACATTGCTGAATTATATTCATTTATAGATTTGAAATCCTGTAGACGCAAGTGCGTCCATTCATATCGGGCTTGAGGAAGTATCACCGTCTTTTAATGATTATACCTTTCTTCAAGGTCTTTCCACAGATCTGCAGGATCTTTTAATGTGAGATATTCATTTTTCAATCCTTCGTCAAGATGACGACGAAGGAAAATCATGGCTTTGGCTTTATCCTTTTGAGATGTATTATTTTCAGCCTTAATGGTATCTCCAAGATCCAGTGAATCAAGATGGATTTCAGCATTCAGTATCCATGATAAGTAATTGTTTCTAGATATATCAAGAACATTAAATTCAGGATAAGAGAGTTTCGACATAATGAAAATTTGTTACCTGAGTCTTCCTAAAATTTAATCAGAGTCTCGTACTGATAACGTGTTATGAAATAAATAAGGAAGATATAATAAATATAAAATAGAGAAATATAAATATGCTCTTATCTCACTATAATATAAGTAATTTATATATTTACTAATATTATAATTATTATAGCTTAAAACTACAGAGAAATAAGAGAGAGAAAAATATTTGTAACATAAGGAAGGAAAAAAATTTGTTTTATTGTTGTGTGTATTGCCTCTGATTAAGCCTCCTATTTATACTTGTAAAAGTTTAACTTTTTTAACATTATTAATTTCATTCTCTCTTAAAAATAAACATCCACGTAAACTACCTTATCACAACAAATTTTATATTCTTTATATATTTTTAATTAATAATTTTAACATGAATTCCAAAATCACATGTTAGCTAACTTTTATATATATATATATAACAACAACAAGAATAAATTGAAGAATTTAATTTTGAGGATTGATATTAAAAATAGCTCTACACAAATATATGGTTGTTAGATTTATACCTATAAAAACCATTTCAAAAGGTATTAGCATAAATCTAGTCCTTTATTTAAAGGATAAGATAATATTATCTGACCACATTTTTAACTAATCATAGATATTTTGTTTTTCTTTAATCTTAATTAAATTAAATTTAGTCTTAATTTTATTTGTTATCATGTTATAATGACATATGGTTGGTTTCTTTCATGAGATGGCCAGAGAATTAAATTCATTGACAACTCATTTATTTTTTGTTGGATAAATTGAAGACAATAAATTTGAAGGGATTTAATTCCTAATTTTATGTTTATTTTCCAGTAATTTTAAAGATCTTTTCGTAGGTGGTAATTTATAAAAGTATAAATGGATTATAGATGTTATGCAATGATAGAAAAAGGAAAAGAATTGCATGTGCGTGAGCTTAACTATGTCAAGAATTAAATTTTGCACCTAACAATTTTGGAGAAAAGCTTTAGCAATGTTATGGAGATTTTTAAAGGTCAATTTAGTCATAAAAAATTAGATAATAATATTAATTAAGTAGATCAAATATATCTTAAATAATTCAAAAATTCATAATCGATAGGTAAAATTAACCGTAAGGACATAGATTAGCTCTAAGGATATAAGTTAGCAAAATTTTTTTATTATTAGTTATAATATTTTCGTAAATCTTATTAATCAGTTGTTTTTTTCAAGTTCAAATATTTTATGATTATTCGTTAATTTGTGCGTCATCAATTGTTTGTTAGATAGTGACGGATTAATAATAAAAAATAATGTGAACTAAAAATATATTATTAAATTATTAAACTAAAGGAATTAAGTTAATGATTAAAAGTGATAAAAAAAAATTAAATATACTAACTTCTATAGCCTTGAGAATATAAAGAAGAAGGTTCATGCTTCACAGTCATTATAAATTCGATAACAGTTACTTATAACTTATTTCTCACTTTGTGGGGTACGGTGTCTCATATAATGGGGTCACACAGGGCTAATGACCCTTCGAATATATAATTGCTGGTATACTATATATAATTCGAATTTCATTTTTCATAATATATATATTGTGCTGTTTACCATACTCTCCAACATGTTGTATCCGATAATGAATTTCATCCACCCCTCATCTATCTATAGAACTTGTGGTCACGTCTTTAAGACTTTTACAATAAAGATAGATACATGCCATGATTTGAGCAGGTCATGGACCATGTACTTATGTGACATATATCTTCTGTTGAAATGATTTTGTAGCTTTGCATAAGAATAAGATGCATTGGACTATTTCATGCATACCTTTTAGAGAGAGGAAAATAATAAAAGAGCGGAGGCGGAATTTGAATTTAAAACAGAATTCAATGACTTTTTTTTTTTTCGAAAACTCGCATACAGTGTAAACCGTAAGTTGATATTTAAAAATTGTTAAATAATTTAATAAATTTAATTAAATTATTATTTTATAATTTTTAATTATTAATTTTATATAAAAATATAACTGCACATGATGAGTCTTTATTCTTTTTTGTTTAAAACTTTAAATCACGTGTGTTAATACTAAAATTTTATGCATATAATTGTGAAAGTTCTTTAGATAAAGACTTTTGAAATGTCTTTTTTTAAAGATATTTTTTATTAATTAAAATTTAACACATATAATTAATTAATCTATGTTAAATCAGGTAAGCTGGTCCTTATCAAATCGGTGCTGAATAGTCTCTCCATCTACTACCTTAGTCTATACAAGATGCCGAAGGCGGTAGCGGACAAGCTGATTGCTTTACAACGGAACTTTATGTGGTGCAGGGAGAACGGGAACTATGGTATACCTATGGTAAAGTGGGAGATAGTTCAGGCTCCAAAAAAGGTTGGGGGATCGGGGGTTGGTGATGCAGTGCTGAGAAACACAGCGCTTCTGTTTAAGTGGTGGTGGAGGTTTTCAAAGGAGGATTGCCCGCTGTGGAAGAAGATTGTGTGTTCGTGTAATAAGTTGAACCCGGATGTCATGTTAGCAACTCAGCCTTTACCAGTAAAGGATGGCCCTTGGAAGGACATATGTCAGCTGAATATAAAAGAACCGCGAATTCGTGATAAAGTGGTAAGTGGACTGGCAATGGAAGTAGGCAATGGTATGCAGACTCGATTTTGGGAAGATAACTGGGTTCAAGGTGGTACTCTGAAAGGAAGTCATCCGAGACTCTACTCTATTTCCAGTCAGCAAGGACTTGTCATCGGGGAGTGTGGTTTTTGGGATGGGCTTGATTGGATTTGGAATTTTCAATGGAGGAGGGCACTGTTCCAATGGGAGCTGGAGCTTGTCAATCAACTGCATGAGAGGTTAAGGCCAGTGAGGTTGTCATCAGGTAGGGAGGACAATGTGGTGTGGAAGTTTGAAAATAAAGGTATTTTCTCTACTAGTTCTGTGATCCAGGCTATACAAGCGGAGACATTATCAGCTGAGATAACGAGTTATAGCTTCACGAGTTCCATTTGGAAAGGTTTCGTTCCTCCGAGAATTGAGCTCTTTGGGTGGTTTGTGCTAGTGGGTAGAGTTAACACCAAGGAGCGGCTGACTAAACTAGGAGTCAACATTCTGGGGGATAGTATGTGTGTACTGTGTACCAAGGAATTAGAATCTGTTGAGCATTTATTCCTTAGGTGTGAGGTAACATGGCAGGTGTGGTGCAAGTGGCTGAGGTTACTAGGAAGGGAGTGGGTGATTCCCGGAACTGTTAAAGAAATGTTTGAGAGTTGGCATGGAATGCATAATAGACAACAGGGGAAGAAGATGTGGATGTCAGTGTTCTTTACAGTGATTTGGAACATCTGGTTGGAACGGAATGCACGAATCTTCAAGAATGCAAGAGCAAGCCTGGAGGTCATACACACAAGGACGTTGATGAGCTACACGGAATGGAGTGGTGGTGATCCTGGGGGAGGATGAGAGTACTGGGGATAGTAGGGGTTGGTTTATTTGTTGGTAGCTAGTTATGTGTCTTCTTTTTTCTTTTATTTGCTCCACTTTAATGTGTTGAGCTTCCTTTGTTTCAAAAAAAAAAAAAAAACTATGTTATTTTTCTCAAAATTAGGCCAGATAAATTAAGGGTTAAGTACGATATTTTGGTCTCTAACGTAGAGGCCGAAAATTTATTTCGTTTTCGACCTTTTTTCGCTACAAAATGGTCCTCCAAAGTTTCAGTTTGTCTTAAAATCGTCCTTCAGACAAAAATACCTTTTTTCCTTCTCCCCCAAAATAATCTAAATGCAGAAATTGAAGCAGAACAGATGCAGAAGCAGAACAAAAGCATAACAGAAGCAATACCAATAAAACAACAACAACAATAACCAGAAGCAAAGAACAACAATGGAATCAAAAGAACAACAACAACAATAGCAGCTACAAATAGAAGAAGAACAACAATAAAAGAGCAACAAAAATTCAGAACTCAAAAAATCATCATCATCATCAAAACTCAGAAAAAACAATAGATAATAGAATCAGAAAAACAACAAAAAAAAAATAGAAACCAGAAGAATTGATAATCAGAAGCAGAAGCAGCAGAACTAGAAGAAACCAAAAACCGCCGAGGAGCAGCGACGACGGCGACCAAGCGAGGAGGAGGAGCAGAAACAGCGAGCGGCGCGCGACGTCCACCCTCGCGGATCTGTTGCCGTCGATGTCGAGCCAGGAAAAGGAACAGCGGCGAGATGTGGCGGTGAGATCCAGCGAAGACGACGAGGACCGAACGATGAGGAGCAGCGACGGCAAAGAGCAGCGGCCGCAGCGAAGAGCAGCGGCGACGACGGCGACGGCGAGGACCCTTCTCCCTTCGCGTAACCCCTTCCCCTTTCCCCTTTACTCTACGCGTTTCTTTCTTTTTTTATTTTTTTATTTTTTTATTTTTTATTAAGGATAATTTGGTAATAAAAATAAAAATTTAGAAAAAATGACGATTTTAAAACAAACTGAAATCTTGGGGACCATTTTGTAGCGAAAAAAAGGTCAGAGACGAAATAAATTTTTGGCCTCTACATTAGGGACTAAAATCGTACTTAACCCATAAATTAATTTGACTGAAAAAATAGTGAATCAAATATTGAATTGGTCTAAATTAATATTATCTTTTATAAAGAATGACTATAATACCCTTATTATAAAAAATGACTAAAATACTCTTATTATATTTATATTAATTTTGAGAATCCTAAATTCTAGCTCTTTTATATATATATATATATATATATATATGAGAGTATTTTAGTCATTTTTTATAATAAAGATATTGTAGTTATTTTCTATAAAAATAATATTAATTTAGAATGGTTCAAGATTTGATTCACTATTTTTTCAGTCAAATTAATTTGTCTAGCCTAATTTTGATAAAAATAACACGTACGGTTTAATCGATTATATGTGTTAAATTTTAGTTACTAAAAAACATTAAAAAAAACATTTTACACGTTTTTATTTAAATGACTCCTATAATTATAACCTTATGTCTAGTTAGTTAGATGGCTTGAAATAAATAATATTTGAGAGAAAATAAAAAAAATTAATTCAAATAATCTAAATTTATTTTATTCACAAGTTTAGATTCCTAGTATTACCGATCTGGAAAATATCTTTTATTATACTGTATTAGACCAAACTTTAAGTTCCAAAACATGCTTCGGTCCGTTATATAATGCATTATTTTAGTTTCTCTTGTTGAGTTATTTTTTAATAAGGGATTTAACATTTATAGAATAAAAATTGTTACCCATGGAAGGCATTTGTTAGTTGCTTGAAGATTCTTTCAATATATATAATCTATCTCTCTCTTTTTTTTCTGTCGGCTGCATAATAATTTGAGTAGGAAGAAAACGGTTGAAAAAAAATATAAAGCGGAGAGATGAAGTCAATGAGAGATGCACGTGTAAGTATACTATTTGAGGACTTACGAGTCCAAAACTCGTCGAAATGCATAAAATGTAGTTTTGTATTCTACAATGGAGCCGATAATGTGACACTCATACGAGAGAGAGTGAGTACACAACTACACATGCATATGATGAGAGTTATATTATATGGGCCTCTTTAGCTCCCAGTTACTTTATAAATTATCACTACACCTCCAACTCCACCACACCATGCACATGGCTTGTTCTTGAAAAGATATCATCTTAGATTATGAACTTTTTTATTACTTCTTTTGGTCAAAGGTCCCCAGTGCCTTTTTTCTAGTTTCCTCACCTTTGAGAATAATTTTGAAGAACGTAATACTCAAACAAAGGTATTCATCATTTTTCAAACACAAGGAGAATATCTTACCTCTTATTATCAAATTTAAGATGATAACATAATAGTCACTCAACTAACCGGGACCACAACAATAATCTTCTATCTTATAAGAATTTTATGAGACAAAAATAAATAAGTTATCTTATATTTTTTTTTTTTACTAAAGATAGAAAACTCGAACTCGCAACCTCTTAAATTGAATATGGAGAGACTATGTCATTTGAGATATAACTTATTGGCAGTTATCTTACATCTTTTTTTTTTTTACTAAAGATAGGAGACTCGAACCCTCTTAATTGAGTATGAAGAGATTATGCCATTTGAGTTATTACTCATTAGCGCAGTTATCTTACATCTTAATAACACATTTAAATAATTTTTAATAAAATATTTTTTATAATGCTATTAAAATATATGTTTAAAACATGTATTAGGAAGCGGAATTTTTAAAAATAATAAAAAATATAAAAATTACGGATATAAACATTTGTTGGAGTAATTATTTTTTACACGTATCTCGTAGATAGTTATATCTCACTTAATAGCTTTATTCTAATTAGTTTGAATTATTTAAATTTTTTGTGGCATGATAAACTATTGTTAAAAAAAATTATTTAAGTTATTTTGAAAAATCGAAATTGTTAGTTAGAATTTTTTAAATTTATTTTATTTTTTTAATGAAATCAAAATAGTTAGTTAGGATATTTTTATAATATTTTATTTTATATTTATTTTATTTATTCCAAAAAATCCTAGTTAGTTCATTAGCGTCGTTAGTTTTGATTTTTTTTTTAATGTCACATGTTCTTTTACAGAACTAAAGTTCAGTCATATCTATTGCAACTGTTGGTACTTTATCTTAGGCAAATCTACTATACCATAGCACCATCACAGGTTCTATTATCGTACCTTAGAGAGACTAATTATTTATCAATAACCAATATTTTATCTAAGTGACGCGTATAACCCAATTGAAGTTTGATTGCATTGACAGTGGTATTTAGTATAATCAGACTCCTCTATTCTATAATCCACAGCCCGTCGAATTTTATAATTCTTCATCCTCATATGAACAACTTTTCTACTAATAAACCAGTGGCTCACTCGAAATTAAATGCCCAGTTCAGGTTGTAATCATCACCTACTGCACCGATGCCACAAAATAGATCCTCTTCCATCGCATCAAGGTCCAGTGTGTAATAGTAACTAGGCACACAACAATGGTGCGGGTAAGACAAATCTTCATCCCAAAGTATTTGCTGCAAACTCATCCTCCTCAGAACTATCCGAGGAACTTTTGGTCTTAGCGATATATTTCTTATTTGACTTAGAGTTCTCCTCTATGTGATTAGTTAGTGTAGCGTAATGCAACGGAGATGTAACAATTGGTGCCCGGTCTAAGGGCTAGGACTAGAAATGAACCGAGCTGAGTCGAGTTAGATCAAGTTCAAGTTCGGTTCACAAAAATTAAGTTTGGCTCATAACTCGACTCATAGGGGTGGCAACGGGTAGGATAGGGTAGGGTTTGGATCCAACCCTAACCCTATCCGTTATTAGCCCGCGGGTACCCGACCCTACCCGCAGGTTATAAAAAAAAACAATATTATTATATAACTTGATGATAATTTAAAATAGAACTGATTTTTATGTAAAAAAAGATATTAAATTATCAATTAATAATTTTCTTTTAGTGGTTAAGGATATTTTGCATTTAGTGAGAGGTCTTTGGTTCAACATCCACTTAAAACATATTTTTATATAAGTATATAACATAAACATATATAGAGTGCGGGTTGGTCGGGTAGGGTTGAGGCTCAACCCGCACCCTATCCGACCCGCACGAGAACCCTACCCGCACCCTACCGTATCCGCTGCGGATCGGGTTGGCAACTCTACCCGATCAGGTGAGGTCGGGTTGGGTACCCGCGGGTAGGGTACATATTGCCACCCATATCGACTCATTAACAATCGAGCCTATTTTTTAAGCTCAAACTCGACTCACCAAAAACTCACGAGCTAGTTCGAGCTTACGAGCTGGCTCAAATAATAGGAATATAATCTATAATTCTATATCAATAAATTATAACTTATATATTTTAAAAATATTTAAAAAAATCAATTTTATATATTTTTTATCTATCAATAAATTATAAATTTTTTATTTATGTCTTACATCAAAGTTATATATAAAAAATAAATATAAAATTTTAAATAATTAAAATAATTAATATATATAATTATATATTACTATTTCATATGTATATATATAATATTAAAAGTATAGATTAAATGCATATATATATATATAATCGAGTTAACTCACGAGCTAATGAGCTGAGCTTATTAAAGCTCAAGCTCGGCTTATTTAATTTATGAGTTCAATTCCATGCTCAAACTTGGCACACCAGCTCACGAGTTTAGCTTATCGAGCTATTAACGAGTCGAGCTCGAGTTGGCTTGACTCACTTCCAGCCTTAGGTGCGGGTAGACGGGCTAGTTCCACCATCGCCAATATCAACGATCTCGACGTATAGCTCAATGACTTGATGTGCTAGAATTCTCCTATGGCCTCAAACATCGCAGGTACGTGTTCATCACCTACAACCCAAAAAAACTTAAACTTAAAGCCTCAATTTACTAAATTCACGAGAAATCTATACCCAATTCTTGTAACCTTCCTCTGAATATTAGATTTTTCAAATTTTACAGAGTGTCGAGTGAAAGAGTTTAAAACAATTATTTACATAAACACTTACAACAACATATCAGTACTAGACATTTTCAGTATGTGAAAAGAATTAAAAAAAAATTGGTGCTACAATGACATAAATGAGCTTTTTATATAGCTGAAAATTCTTGTCGCATGTATATATATCACGTCCGCAAATATAAACATTTTAAATAAGTATCTCGTCTTCATCATGGACGAGATAATTATACATATATGAATATATCTCATCCTTATCATAGGCGAGGTAAACTTACAATGATCGTGTTGTCTTATTTCGTTTGTAAAATAGATACACTATTATCGTTTTTTACCTATGTAATCTTTTCCAAAAATAAAATATGTGTACAATAAATTCGTCCTATCTAATAATAGAATAAGTAATAAAATATAATTGAGTAAATATCTAAATGTGTGTCTTAGTAAATTTTTATTTAAAAAAATCCATTAGTAAGAACTATAAATATATAATTTGAACAGGACAAATGAAAAGGTGAGTAATAAATGATGCCAGTATGCCACAATCACAATTCAATTCACAACCAATCTGGTTGTTAGATAGATGAGCGAATCTTAAAAAACATTATTCTTCCTCTTCATTCTAAATAGAAAAGTAGAAAACTGCAGTAGTAGTTAGTGACTATGGTACACTTTGTTAGCTGTGTGGAAAGTGGGGGAAAAGGCACCATGTGCTACACCGCCATTTGAAGTGGCATGGTTTAAAGCATTCTTCACCTTTTCATAAATTCAGCTCATGTATGCCCCCCTCCTCTAAATTATGTATCAATTTGGGTAGATTGGTAATTTCATGAGTCTAAGTCATTACTATTTTCAAAATATAATATAGTGTTTAGCGCGGTAAAAATATTATTTATTATTTATATCAATGCAATATACAACGCAACGCAACGAAGTAACAAGAAGAAAATTAGGAGGGAGACGTCAAAGCAACACAAAACCCTTTTGGACAGAGAAAGAAAAAGCCATTTCTGCTTTCTCTCTTTACATTCAAGCTCGCTTATCATTGTTATGTTCCTCACCTCACTGCATTTGCAATGCATCGCACTTCATAGTTCAGAATGTTCTCTTCGATCTTTTCTTCATTCTGAGATAGCATTTCATTTCCTGCATGAGGTGAGAAACCGTTAGTTCCCCTTTTGTTCAATTTGTGTTTCCTTTATTTGAATTTTGAACTCTCACATTGTGTTATCAACAGTCAAGGAACAAAAATGCAAGAATTTGGTTTCATGAAGAAAATGTGATAGCAGAATTTGCTGTCAGAGTAACATTCCATCACCAGAATCTAGCTTCAAAATGGTATATAGTATATCTTTTTCTTTTTTTAAAAAATTTGTTTGCCTTTTCTTTTTCTTCCATATATTCTATTTCTGGAATCTTCTCTCGAGTTCTGTTTGCATTGTGTTGCACAAACTAAAATTAGGAGAAGCTGAAAAAACTGCCAAAAATATCTTTAGAGTGGGTTTTTTGTTGAAACAATTGCACCCGTTCATTTTTTTGTTGTCACTTTGGACAACCCAATTTTCAGATCTTCTCTCTGTCTCTGTCTCTGTCTCTGTTTCTCTCTGTCTCTGAATTCATCTGCAAATGAATTAGGATGAAGAATGTTCCTTTGAAAAATTCTGAATCCTTAAGTCCTTATCACCTCTGGTAAATTTTCTTTAACAAAATTGGACGTTTTTCTATATTTCCATGTGAAGAAGAATTTGACAGTCTGTTCCATGGAATGGGGACCATTTCATAAAAGTCCAAGTTTTTATATTAGAATACAGAAACCACCGCATTCTGTTCTCATAATTGGAAGACCTTGTGATATTAGTCAATTACACCTCTAAATATAAATTTGCATATAATATTAATATGTTTTTTCTCTGCTAAAATGAAGTTGTAACCTACGATTACTATTATTATTTTTTTTGTTTTGTTGCAGATAATAATTGGGGTCAAAAATCTTGAGTGGCCCTAGTGTTTCATACCATCCCAACAATGCAACACAGCAAGCTTCATGAAGCATTCAGAAAGAAACTAGTGCTAGATTAACTGAATACAAAAGTAGCATTTGGGTTGCTCCAAATTCAATGACGTGTGATATCATTCTCATAGTTGGAATTAGAGTTTAGAGGAGGTGGGTGAGGATGGGTTCTGTGGGAGGGGAGGAGGCAATGCAAGATCCTGCAGACCGCGAGGAGCGGATTCTTGTTTCTGTTCGCCTTCGACCTCTCAATGACAAGGAGCGTGCAAGGAATGATGTTCCTGAATGGGAATGTATTAATGACACCACTATCATATACAGGAGCAATCTTTCAGCTTCTGATAGGTCCCTGTACCCAACAGCATACACATTTGGTATGAAAACATAACTATTGTATTTGAAAAACAATGATTTAGCTTCTTACTTAAATTCAGCCAGCAGCTGTGGTTTTTATATGCCTGTCTGTCTGCGTGAGTTTATCATATTATTTTCAATTTATTTCTTCAGTGTTTAACGAATGAATGAATGTTCTTGTCTTGGAGTATAAGGTGGAAATTTACCATAATTGCTGCTGTTCATACCCTTTGTTAATGCTACTATCAATCAATGGCTTTATGTCTCTTCCAGATTATTATTCAGTGTGTGTGGTCTCTTTTTGTTGATATCATCATTCTTCTTGGCAGAAAATATTTACAATGTATGTTACGAAACTGGTAATATCCATGCATGCAGTTGAAGTTGGTGAATTTGTTTTGTCACTGAATTCATTCTGCCAAGATCATGTTAAGCCTATTTTTGTTACTGTCAGTTACATGGACTGTGATAAGATTTGCTTCCATGTTCTGATCCACACATTTCTTTTCGCTGCAGACAGAGTATTTAGGGCAGATGCCTCCACTAGGCAAGTTTACGAAGAAGCAGCTAAGGAAGTTGCGCTTTCTGTTGTCAATGGCATCAATTGTGAGTTCTCTTTCTTTCTCTATCTTTTCTTATCTTATTTCTCCCATCTTCTTTTTCTTCCTTCATCAGCATCAGCATTCATTCAACTTCAATGTTGATATCTTCTCTTGCTTTATCCCTTGTGGCTATGGTCTTAAATATTCTATTTGATCAGCAAGCATTTTTGCATATGGACAAACAAGCAGCGGAAAGACATATACCATGAGCGGTGTAACTGAATACACTGTAGCTGACATTTTTAATTACATACAAAAGGTAATTGAACTGCTAACGCTTGCCTGCAATGCTGTGTTTTTCTCCAAACTAATTTTTTTTAATTAGATTTTTCCTTTTTTACAGCATACAGAAAGAGAGTTTGTTTTAAAGTTTTCGGCAATTGAGATTTATAATGAGTCTGTCAGGGACCTCCTCAGTACAGATAGTACTCCTCTCAGACTTCTTGACGATCCAGAGGTACATGTCTTCATCTCAAAAGAGGTAGCAAAAGTACATGTCACTAACAGTTTATCATTTTAACAGAGGGGGACAGTTATTGAAAGACTGACTGAGGCAACTATGAGAGACTGGAACCATTTTAAAGAGCTTATTTCTTTCTGTGAAGGTAATGATGGTTTGAGCTATTCTTGCTTCAAAGGACTACCTAGATTGGATTTCTTTATTTTTCTATTTCCCTGTTACAAAATTTTTATCCAGCTAGAGCTGATTGCTTATCCAAATTGATTGCATTTTTTCAGCTCAGAGGCAGATAGGGGAGACATCACTGAATGAAGCAAGCTCCAGATCTCATCAGATTCTCAGACTGGTATTATATGTTATTGTTTTTGTCAAAGGCCGCAAAATTTGTGAAATTTCATGGTAGACCTTTCTTACATTTCCTAAACAATGTGGTTTCTTCAGACAATTGAAAGTTCTGCATGTGAATTCCTTGGAAATGACAAGTCTAGCTCTCTGGCTGCTTCAGTGGTATGATTAATTTGCTCATTTTGTAGGAAATAATTATTATGTCTATGAGGAAATCAAATGATTTTTTTTTTGTTGGGGGGCGGGGGGCACAGAATTTTGTGGATCTTGCAGGAAGTGAACGCGCTTCCCAAACAAATTCAGCTGGCACAAGGTTGAAAGAAGGTTGCCACATTAATCGCAGCTTACTAACTCTAGGAACTGTTATCCGCAAACTCAGGTTAGCTTGTGAAGTTTGTGTTTCAATGTCTTGTTACATTCTCCAGACCATGTATACATAATATCTGGAACTTTTTAGTTCTCTTGAGTCTTGAGCCAAGATCATAATCTTTTGCCTCACATGCAATTGAATTTGGTTGCAGCAAGGGGAGAAATGGACATATTCCTTTCAGGGATTCAAAGCTAACCCGCATACTGCAGTCGTCGTTAGGGGGTAATGCAAGAACTGCAATCATCTGCACCATGAGCCCTGCACGGATTCATGTTGAACAAACCAGAAACACTCTCTTATTTGCAAGTTGTGCCAAAGAAGTGTCAACTAATGCACAAGTTAATGTAGTAGTGTCTGACAAAGCACTGGTCAAGCAATTGCAAAAGGAGTTGGCCAGACTACAAAGTGAATTGAAAACTTCAGGGTCAGCCCACTCTACATCTGATTGTGCAGCATTACTGAGAGAAAAGGATCAAGAAATTGAGATGGTAAGGTTTTTGACTTGTTTCCTGTGTTTTTTAATTTTATGATCCGATGGAGTATGTTGTATTATTCTGACATCACGTCTAGGTAAATGATAATAAACTCTAGATAGATTAATCGATAAATTATAGCAACCATCATGTTACATATGGAAAATTTGTATCGTTTATAAGGGTAGTACATGTTACTGGATTGTTCATTCAACTATTTGTTGTTGGTTCTGTATTGTTCTTCTATCCAGGTCTGGTCACATACCTCCTGTATTGTTTTGTCTCCTTGGTCACACCTACTTCAATCCTTATACTTATATTGAACTACCATTTTGTATTATTAAATTCCACCATATATTCTTTCATGGAATATATCTACCTCGGCTAAAAATTTGATAGATTGAAAACTAGATTTTCTTACTTCCTTCCAGTGGTGGATGACGGATTATTTGATGGTCTTTAGTAAAAAAAACCATTGGACCTTAAATTTCATTTCTGGCACTGCCTTTATGGTCATTACTTGGCACATTGGTAATCCATCATAATCTTCAGAGAAGCTTGAGTTAATTGTTTTTGTTTCTATTTTTGTAGTTTTTCCTTTTTAAGATATCCCTTAGTCACAGTACATTTAGAATATTTTGACTTTCAGCTGATGTTTTCCATGCTCACTGAAATATGCTAAACACTTTATGAAAGCATTACATTTTATTGTTGTCATAAAATAGCTATTTTTCAAGCTAACTTTGATTTCAGCTATAAAAAGAGACTACTGTTTTTAATATTTATTTATAGTTTGATATCTTTGAGCATATATTTCTTTTGGCCATATACATGAACTATGTTAATTGTACATGCAGTTAAAGACAGAGGTGAAAGAGCTGACTTTGCAGAGGGACGTTGCACAAACTCAAATTAAGGATATGATCCTCCAAGCAATTGGAGATGGCGAGTCTTCAACAGAATTTGTGAGTATATGGCCTATCCTGCTAAAGAATTTAAAGTATTAATTTAATTGGTGGAATAACTTCTCACTGTTAATTTTCTTGCCAAACATTCAGGATAGTGTGTATTCTCAATATCCCAAAATACGTGTGAGAAATGTGTGGGATTTTGGAAATCAAACAGAGGAGCAAAGTTCATTGAGTGTTGACTGCGAGGAGAGTTTACGGTCTTTTATTGCATATTCGGATGGACACAGTATCTGCTCTGATGATAACTTGTTCCAACTTCCTGACCTTGACAAGAATCTTCGAATGAGAAGTGCTCCGCTCGTGGTCTCACATATAGGCATTCGAGATGATCGGAAGAACATTGAAGATGAACAAGAAGAGGATGCCGATGATCAGCAAGAAGAGGATTCTTGCAAGGATGTTAAGTGCATTGTGTCTGAGGAGCTAATTAGAAACCCACACACACAACCAAAAGTGGTTGCTTCAAGCTTAAATACATACACTGATTCTATTGCATCATCTCCTTTTGCAAACACAGATACCTCAGCATTGGCTGAAACTGATAATAGAAGAGACAAAAAAGATCTGGATTCATATTCACCTGGGTTACAGGAAAACAAAAGGGTGAACCACTTGCGCCAAGATTTTGTTATTCCCTCCCCAGAGAAAAGTTATGCTTCTCCCTGGCTCAGAGAAATCGGTACATCTAGTTCTAGAAGCTTGAGGTTTAGCAGAAGTAGAAGTTGTAGAGCAAGTCTCATGAGGAATTCATCTTCGTATTGGTTCGATGACGAAGAAAGTATTCAGAGCACAACCCCAATAGGGAATGAAAAACACTTCACTAGAAGACCTGATGAACTTCAAAGCAAGGCTTATGTCCTAGACCAAAACACCTATTTGGAGAGGCTGCCCCCATGGAATGCCGGTGAGAATTCTGTGGAAACTTCTGCCGTTGATGATGTACAGAATGTGGAATCCTCCATTGACAAGGAAACTAAGAGCAATTGTCCTGAAGCTTCAACTCCACAAATAAAAGAAGAGGAAGATCTGAAAACTATGAATTCACCAACTGACCATGAGGTAAGCTTCCATCATGCTTCTTAAATTTGTTTCTTTTCTCTCCTTTTATTTGTCTTTTATCAGCTTGACGGTCAACTATCAGATACCGGATCCATTTGAGCATTTGTTTTTATTTTTCAACCATTGCTGTTTAACCATGTTAGTTATATAAGTAGCACATTTCTGCATGGTAGGTGTCCAAGACAGGATTGGATCCTGCAGTATCTGCAAAGAATTTCAAAGACGTTGGTGTGGACCCAGTGCAAGCTGAAGGAGACAGTAGTCCAGACTGGCCTTCAGAATTCAAGAGGCTGCAAAGAGAGATTGTTGAACTCTGGGATGCTTGTTATGTTTCATTGGTTCACAGGACTTACTTTTTCCTTCTATTCCAAGGTGATCCCTCAGATTCTATTTACATGGAAGTAGAGCATAGAAGGCTATCCTATCTTAAGCAGACTTTCTCCCAAGGCAAACACACTGTGGAAGATGGAAGAATTCTTACAGCTCAGTCAAGGTAACAACATCATTTCAACTTTCAAGTAATAAGAAATATAAGGATTGAGGTCATGTTAAATTCTTTGTAACAAGAAGCCAATTAATAATGCTTTTTCTCTTGAAAACCAGCATGAGAACTATTAAAAAAGAGAGGCAGATGCTGTGCAAGCAAATGCTGAGGAGGCTGTCCAAGTCTGAAAGAGAGAACCTCTACTTGAAATGGGGCCTTCTTTTGAGTTCCAAGAATAGGAGAGTGCAGTTGGCGAATCGTCTATGGAGTGACACAAAGGACATGGAGCACGTTAGAGAGAGTGCAGCCATTGTTGCAAAGCTGGTTGGTTCAGTTCAGCCAGAGCAAGCTTTTAAGGAGATGTTTGGACTTAACTTTGCCCCAAGCCCCACAAACAGGAAATCTCTTAGTTGGACAAGCAGCATGAGGAATATTTTGTGAGTTTGGATCACTCTTTAGGAAGGTTGATTACGGCCATGTAAATAACACATTGTTCTTTCAGGGGCAAGAGGATGATTTCACTTGTATGTTGCTAACTCATATTCCTATTGAACTGATTGTAAATTGGTTTGTAACTTGTAAGGGATGTGCAATTCCTCAAAGGTAATTTTTTTTCCAAAAATTGTTGTAGATTCTGTGCTGGTGAACATCACAAATATTGAATAGGTTGTATGGTTTTGTGTGCTATGTTAGCACCACCTTTGTCACATTATCTTCTTTCATCATTTATTATTATTTTACTAAATGGTGTTATCAAATCAAGAAGGTTTAATTACTTTGTTGGTCTTATAGTTTTGTGAAATTTTCAATTAGGTCCCTATACTTTTTTTCCTTTTAATTGGGTCCATGCACTAAATTTTTTTTCAATTGAGTCCCTATACTTTTGTTTCCTTTTATTTGAGTCCCTGCACCAATTTTTTTTAGTTAGGTCCTTATAAAATGAAGCCAATTACTACTAAGAGGGACTTAATTGGAAAAAAAAATTTGGTGCAGGGACCAAATTAAAAAGAAAAAAAGTATAAGGACCTAATTGAAAATTTTGCGAAATTATAGGACCAACAGAGTAATTAAACCAATCAAGAATTATTCAACCAGTTATGCTACACATACAAATTTTTTTGACAACCAAATCCAATCAAATTTACCCAAACTCAACAAAAACCAATTTCAGATTAGAGAGCGTATAAACACGCACTCCCGCAACTTTTCACTAGTGCGAACGTTAATATAAAAAATGCTTCTTCTCCCTCGATCAAATTTCAAACAGCGCTCAAAATCTCTCAACAATCTTTCAAAATCTTTGTGAAACCTCAAGAAAATTTTAAAGTTACGTTCCAAAACTTCACCAACAAACACAGAAATAGAAAACGAAAGATTATTAAAGGTACTGTTCACTGATCATCCATTTTTTTCACTTTTCTCTTTCGCATTTTCGATCGCGAAATACTAGATAGTCATATTTATGTTTATTTAGTAGATTCATTTTGTGTTCTTGCGTTCAAGTACATATTACTGTTCTCATTAAACTGTTCATTTGGTGATAACATTATTAGATCGGTGTAAAAATATTACGTAGTGTTTCTCGTATAGTTTAACTTATAATTGCATTGAATGTGTTTTTGTGCATATTTGAGTGTTTGCATATTTTGAACTAAGTTCGTGTGTAGTAATCAATAATAACTTTCGGTGTATTTTGTCTGAATTGAGATGCACTTGGTGTTGTTGTCCTTTTTTTTGTTGTAACTAAGCAACAAAATGTTGTTGTAGTGTTTCTGATGTTATTTTGTATGTGTTTGAGTGATTTGCATGTGTTTTTTTTTTCATTTTTGAGGAATTTTGTTCATAGATTTGTTGTAACTAACCCATAGAAATTTGTTATAATGCTTCTGGTGTCATTTTGTTCATGTTTGATGGAGTTACATGTCCTTCTAAACTGACATTATATGATCCAATCAAGAAATAATAGCGATGTATTTAGTTTGTATTTCAGTGTATTTTGTCTGAACTGAGATGCACTTGGTGTTGTTGTCCTCTTTTTGTTGTAACTAGACAACAGAATATTATAGTACTTTTGATGTTATTTTGTACATGTTTGAGTGATTTGCATGTGTTTTTGTCCATCTTGAGAGATTTTGTTCATGGATTTGTTGTAACTAGTCCATAGAATTTTGTTGTAGTGCTTTTGGTATTATTTTGTGCATGTTAGATTGAGTTTCATGTCTTTTTAAACTGACATTGTGTGATGCAATAAAAAAATAATAGCGGTGTATTTAGTTTGTATTTCATGTGTGAATTGAGGTGCACTTGATGTTGTTGTTACCTATTAACTTAATTTACTGTATTTCTTGTTACTGTCCCAGTTTAATGTGTTATTTCATTTTTGTCTTTAGGTGGAATTGTGCAATATATGTGATGAAATGACTGGAAATAATTGATCCGAAAAAGATCAAAAAGAAAAAATATGCATGGAAGAATTAGAAACAGGTAATTATCGTTACAAATAGATAACTCTCTATTACTAAATTAATAGAGTTTAATAAATATTTTTTTTTTAAACTGTAGGAGCAAATTGATCATTTCAGAGTCAAATATGCTTCACTCATTCTCTTTGACGAAATAAATCAACTAAAAGATAAAGCCGTTCAAGAATTTGAAGCCATAATGCTCTCCAAGCCATCTGCTGCATTATTACGTCCTTACTGTAAACTTTCATTAGGAGATATTGATAGTAGATAGTTTGAATGTTGTAAATTATTAAGAATTTTTATACTAGTTGTCTACGAAATTATCTGTGCAATGTATAGTTAAAACAAACACTATTTTTATAAATATTCAATCCAAGCTTTTCATAAAATTTTTTTGCAAATTTAAACTTCTATAAACATGTCTGTACTGTATTAAAATCCTGTTAATATGAATGAATCCAAGTTCATAAAAATGTACAAAAAAAGAATAATTTCTGTAATACATCGAAGTTCGAATACACCGAAAACTATTCAAATAAATATCGAGAATGCTTAGAATTTTTTCTATAAATTTTCATAAGAAGATATAGAAATTGTGTAGGTTGAATTTTTATACTGCTTAACTATTGAATTGTTTGTGTATTGTATATTTAAAATAAACAAATTCCTTAAAAAATTGAAGAAACTAATTTCAAAACAAACAGTAATATAATAAAATGGAACAAAACAAGAAAATATAAAAAGTAAACCTCATTTCCATAAAAAAAAAATAGTACATAGATTACATCAAAATTGTTACAAAACACCGAAATGCCTTCACATAAACACCGAGAAATTTATCTTATTCTCTTGAATCTCTGAATCAATAATTCATAATATGTCCATAATAATGGTCAGAATTTGATGGTATCACTGATCTACTATTTAAAAGGTTCAAATGTAAAAAATAAATCATATATTAGCAACGTCCTTCAATATATGTATATAAATTCTTACAAGACAATTTAATCCAGCTGAATGATTTGTTTCTGAGTTGGGGATATGTTTGATTTTCATTTTTCTTTTCTACTACATATAATTAATTGGTTCTTAATTTTATTTTCTTTTTCATTTGTGTTTCGAATGTTCGTAAAAAAACCAGCAAGTTTAGAATAATCTTTATAGAATTTTTCAGTTTTTTCAAGCGTGTTAAAAGTCATCTCAATCTTTGGCACAAGATGCTCTTCAACATCATACAGAAACTGAAAATACACTGAAAATATTTCCAAAATAAATCAATTTATAATTTCAAATACACTGAAACTGGAAACGAAACAGATTCATCAAAATAATAATTCAGACTCAGAATTCCTACATTACATTTAAATTCAAACCATCAACCATGAATAACAGTTTTTACAAATAAAAACAAAATTATTCAACTACAAAATCATAAACTACTAACGAATTGCAAACCATAGTAGGGTGCTGATAAACCACTATTTCATGGTTTATCTTGTGCTCAATTGAGTGGTTTTTATAAACTCTTTACCCACTTATTCATACTAATCGCATGTTTTACGTTTTCCTTCTTGATTTGGTGCTATGATTGAAAACATGCTTCTTTGACCTTAATTTTATTAATATTAATTCTCCCTTTATACCATTCGATACCGTGATATGTGCCTTAAGTGATTTTAGGGATTAGGTGCACATGGCACGGCCCGACCCGAAGACCCGTCCTATCCCCGAGCACTTTAGGGACTAATTTGGTGTGATTTCACCGGGTTTAGGGCTGGGTAAGGGTCTCAAAAATAGACCTAGTCATTATTTCGGGTCGGGTCCGGGCCATAGCTCGGGTCACCCGAACTCGGCCCGGTGGTCCGGTCATCATACACAATTAATATTTTGTGTTATTAGTGATGGATCATGGCTATTCTTATGTGGAATTTTAGTATTGTAAACCTTAATATTTTGTGTTATTAGTCATTATAAGACTATAAGTTAATGTTTTATGTTTAGAATGCATAAGACTTTAGACTAATGCATAATATTGTGTTATTTGTATTGATTTAAATATTTGGCGTTATTAGACAATATTAGTATTGATTGTGGTTATGCTTCAGTATTGATTGTGGTTATGCTTTAATTTTAAAGAAGGGTTGGTTCTTGTTATATTTTTCTAAGTGAATTTTACTATGTCAAATAATGGTTGGAGTCTTAGAAATTTGGATATTTTTACACCCTAACTTACAAGAAGGTATCAACGTAATGTAATGTTAACGGCCCGGTTTTCACCCAGTATAATTGTGGCTCGAAAGTGTGTTAATTTCATCGGGTTTAGGGTCGGGTTTGGGTCTAATAAATAGACCCGGTGTATATTTCGGGTTGGGTCTGGGTCACATCAAACCCGGCTACATCCGGCCCATGTGCACCCCTAAACCATCCACTTGATTTGATTCAAAACAATAATTCAATTCGCCATGGTTCAATTAACAGTCTAAACTTGAATAATTCATTATTTTCAAAAGTGAAATACCTGTTCAAAGCTTCAAATCAGATAAAATAGCATTGATATTGAACGAAGAGAATGTAGAGAAAGAAGAGAACACACAGAAAGAAGAGAACTTAGAGAATATAGAAAATATTGAAAAAATTCAAAAAGAAAAATGAAATCCGCATGAAAAAGACAGTTATATATATTCACGCGTTAAGTCAAAAGTTTGTTAAAGGTAGTGGCGAGTGGAGATGAATTAAGTTAAAGTTATTTGGTTGGACTTAGTTGATTAAATGACTTGGTTATATAGGTCAATTATTATTCAAAATATAAGGCATGAAATTGAAAACAATTCAAGACTTACATAAGTATCTTTTGATTAATTAATTTATACAAAAATAAATCGCTTGATCTATAAATATGCATGACATATATAACTAATAAAAAAATAGTAACAAAAATTAAATTTAAGCATGTTGCTCAATATTAAATATAAATTTAGTCTTATTGCATGCATCAAATAAAATTATTGACTACTTGGTTATGCATACTAAACATCTAACTATATCTCGAGTAGAGCAGAACAAATAGTTCTGGATCTTAACAAAAGATTATCCTAATTAAATTAAACAATCAGAAGCTAATAGTAAAAAATATTAACAAAATCAAATTCGACTCAACCGTGGGTACCAACACTAGGTTAGTTCCATGAAAAAAGCATGCAGCATTGAGATTGGAGGATCAACCGTGGGAAGTTCACGAAGGAGTGTCTTTTACAGACCAACCAAGTGAACTGTAATAAAGTCACCACTCACCGACAAGCTTATGAGTTATGGTAAAAAGATCTTAATGGAGTTCTGACCTCTAGACATGAAGTGTTTTTTTTTATTATTATAACAAAGCCCAAAGGTAGTGTTTGTTTAGTGTTCCTGTTCATCAAAGACATGGACACGGGAGTACATGTGTGTTGTTTGTTTTGTGAGACACAAAAAAGAGAGAGACACGGTTACACATAAGAGTACATAAAATACGTGTATTTTGTGTCTCTCCAAAATCATGAGACACGAATTTTCATTCTGAGACACAAATTAAACTAAGGTTTTGGACAAATTTATCCTTAGAATTTTTTGAAAATTCTAGATTTATCCAAATCATTTGGCCCTTCTCTTCTCCTTCGTCAGTAACTCAACTCCCTTCTTCTTCTTACCAGATCTTCTTCCTTCTTTCTTTCTTTCTTCTTCTTTTTTTTTCTTCTTCCTCTCTCTCTTAGAAGTCAGACCACTGTTTCGCCTCCGGCCTTCCTCAATCTCCTTGCCGCCATTGCTAGCCGCATCCCTCACTTGGAACTCTGCCGACTCAACCTCTCCTCTCACCACTGTGTTGTCTTTCTTCTGCCTCTTGCCTCTGCGCTTCTGCATCTCGCCGTGCCTCCTTCCCTCCTTGTCACGGGTCTTACCGCATCGCCCCTCCCTCCTCGCCGTCAATGTGGGTGCTGCAGGTACCCATTGTTCTATCTATTTCAACTTTACCTCAAAGATTTTTTCTCTTTTAGATAATAATATTTGAACACAGATTTGATTATTTGAGTTTAGTTTGACTGTTAAATTTTGATACTAAATTTGTTGTAATTTGATTAATGTTAATGTGAGTATCATTATACTACCATTGTTTTGTTTCTATTTTCTTGTGCTTCTTTATTTTTATTTTTAGATTTTTTCAGAATATATATTGTAAATCTTGTTTTGTTATGGGATTATGTAGGTGAATATTCTGATTTTACAATTAATTTTATTATGTAGATGAATGTTCTGCGTTCATTTTTTTTTTTGCCGTCGATTGCCATTGCTCCTCCATCAAGAACCGTTGCTTCTGCTCCTCGAAGGGTTTGGGCTACAGGAGTCCAGATCCATCGTCATCCAGATTCGCCGGCGGCTTCAAGCTTCGACGGCGCTTCCCTCCACATCCTCTCTCAACCAACGTCGTTCATCCTTTTCAGAAAGAACGTCTCTAATCTTTTCCTCTTTTATTATCCCTTTATTAAAAAAAAATCATCTGTGTATTTTATTTTACAGATATGCAACAAATTAAAATTTTTGTTGATTTTATTAAATTTAATTTAGATTGGCATATTGTTATTTTTGTATTTGGTTGAAGATTATAGTGGTATTGATGTTGATGATAAAGAAGGGATTGGACAAAAATAGTGATAGAGAAGAATGATGGGGATAAAATTGACATTTTAATAAAATTTTAAGTTGTATATTCTATTGTGTCTAAGTTACCAAACAAGATGAAAAATTGAGTGTCTTTTATGTCTATGTACTCATGTGTATTTGTGTCTATGTCTTTATTATTTCAAGACATCAACCAAACGTAGCCAAAAGGAACAAAATTAAACAAACTAGATATAAAACGGGGTAAGGTAGTTTCTCTACTGTCCCCGTGGAAGATTTTTTGCTAACTCCGGAAAATGGGTGATTTCAGAATAAAAAATCATGGTCCAATTCTATATTTTTCCTAGCCAAACAATTTGTACATCTATATATACAACAACAACAATAAAGTCTTGTCCCACTAGGTGGGGTCAGCTACATGAATCAAATGACGCTATTATACTCTGTCATGTATCATGTCTACAGAGAGACCGTGTACATGTAGATCTCGTTTGACCACCTCATGGATGGTCTTCTTAGGTCTTCCTCTGCCTTTCACCCCTTATTCATCTTCCATCTCATCCACCCTCCTGACTGGGTGTTCTGTTGGTCTTCTTCTCACATGTACAAACCACCTGAGACGCGATTTAACCATCTTTTACACAATGGGTGCTACTCCAACTCTCTCCCTTATATCTTCGTTCCTTATTTTATCCAATCGCATATGACCACTCATCCATCTCAACATGTTCATCTCTGCCACACTCAGCTTATGTTCGTGCTCCCCTTTGGCCGCCCAACACTCCGTACCATAAAGCATAACCGATTTATAGCAGTGCGATAGAATTTACCTTTAAGTTTTAAAGGCACTTTTTTGTCGCATATAAAACCAGATGCACTCCGCCATTTTGACCAACCTACTTAGATCCTATGATTTACATCTTGTTCAATCTCTCCATTATCCTGTATGATGCACTCAAGATACTTAAAACTTTTAACTTTTGGTAGGATGTTTTCTCTAATCTTCATCTCTATATTAGGATTTTTCCTTCTCAGACTGAACTTACATTCTATATATTCCGTCTTGCTACGGCTTATGCGCAGACCATACACTTCTAAAGCTTCTCTCCATAAGTCCAACTTCTTATTTAGGTCTTCCATTGACTCTCCCATAAGGACGATATCATCGGCAAAAAGCATGCACCATGGCACAGGCTCTTGGATGTGCTCTGTGAGTACTTCCAAGACTAATGTGAAAAGATATGGGCTTAACGATGATCCCTAGTGTAATCCTATACCAATATAAAATTCTTCTGTCACACCACCTTGAGTCTTCACACTAGTTGTGGCCCCATCATATATGTCTTTAATTACACGAATATATGTGATCCTTACTCTCCTCTTTTATAAAACCTTCCATAAAACCTCCCTTAGCACCCTATCGTACGCTTTTTCCAAATCAATAAACACCATATGTAGATCACTTTTATTACTATGATACCTCTCCATCATCCTTCTTAACAGGTATATCGCTTCGGTGGTGGATCTGCCTGGCATAAATCCAAATTGGTTCTCTGTTACTTGTGTCTCTTTTCTCAACCTCCGTTCTATCACCCTTTCCCATAACTTCATGGTATGGCTCATGAGCTTGATCCCTCTATAGTTTCCGCAACTTTGTATATCCCTTTTATTCTTGTAGATAAGTACCAAGATATTTTTTCTCCACTCATCAAGTATCTTCTTTGACCTTAAAATCTCATTAAAAAGCTTGGTTAACCAGTTGATGCCTTTCCCTCCAAGGCCCTTCCAAACTTCAATCGGGATATTATCAGGTCCTACTGTCCTGCCATTTTTCATCTTCTTTAGAGCCTCTTTTACCTTGAATACTCAAATCCTTCGATAGTAGTCAAAGTTTTGATCTTCTTCCCTTGTGCATAACCGACCAAGGCTCGGAAGAATCTTCCGTCCTTCATTAAATAACTCTAGAAGTAGTTCTTCTACCTTTCATTAATCTTCTCCTCTTGAGCTAGCACCTCTCCATCCTTATCCTTTATGAACTTAACCTGATCCAAATCTCTCGTTCTTCTTTCACGACTCTTTACGATTCTATATATACATTTTTCTCCTTCTTTCGTACCCAAAGACTGGTAGAGACTAAAGACCCTAATATGCTCTTGTTCTTTCTTCACTTACAACCACTTTTGTCTCTTTCTTAGCCGCCTTATATTTTTTTCAATTATCTGCATTGTGGCATAAAGACCACTCTTTAAAGCACTCCCTTTTTATCTTTATCTTTTCTTGTACACTCACATTCCACCATCAAGACTCCTTGTATCTTGGTCCTATTCCTTTAGATTCACCAACACTTTCTTTTGCTATTCTTCTAATAAATTCTGCCATCTCCCTCCACATCTCTTCCGCACTTCCTTTCCCATCCCACTTTGCCTCTTCTCCTACCCGTCTTAGGAAGCTTCTTTGTTCCCCACCTTTCATCTGCCACCACCTCGTCCTTGGGTTCTTCGTATGATTTCATTTCCTCAATTTTTGCTCAACACGAAAATTCATGACGAGCATCCTATGTTGTATTGTCAAACTCTCCCCCGGGATAATTTTACAATTAATGTAAAATTTTTGGTTGATTCTCCTCAACAAGAAGAAGTCGATTTGAGAGCTTGTCATGCCACTCTTATAGATTATAAGATGTTCGTCTCTCTTTTTAAAACATGTATTTGCGATGAGAAGGTTAAAGGTTGAGAAAAAGTCCAAAATAGTTTTACCCTCGGCATTGATCACCCTGAAACCATGGCCTCCGTGAATACTTCCATACCCAGTCACTTTTCTTCCAACATGGCCATTTAAATCTCCTCCTAAGAAAATCTTATATGATGAAGGTATGCCTTGGACCAAACTCTCTAGATCCTCTAAAAACCTTATCTTGTGTTGTTCATCCGAACCCACTTGCGGTGCGCTAATCACATGAAAAGCACCTCCCTCCACCACAAGTTTGATAGAGATTATCCGATCTTCCACCCTCTTGACATCCACTACGTCCTTCTTCCACTGCTTATCCACAATAATACCAACCCCATTCCTATTCTTCACCTTTCCTATATACTAAAGTTTGAAACCATAAGTATCCAACTCCCTAACCTTCGCACCAACCCATTTTGTTTCTTGTAGGCACATAATGTTAATCTTCCTCCTTGTCATGGTGTCCACCACCTTCATGGACTTTCCTATTAGAGTGCCTATGTTCCATGTCCCAAATCTCAGCCTTCTGTCGCTCCGACCTTTACCTTTTACTTTGTGAACTAGCTTATTTACCCTCGTCCATTCACGAAAACGCGAGAATTCTTGCTCATTTAACACTACATCCAGGCACCGATGCAGCGACTCTTGCTCATTTGACACCGTACTCGAGCCATACAGCAACGACCTAGCTTTAGCGCAATAATATATTTGATTCATGTCATGAGAGTTCGACTATGTTTTATGTTAGTTGTCGAAGACCTAACACAACCTTCCTCCTTTATCCGGGTTTGGGACCGGCTATGTACCGCAAGTGTAACATAGGCGGAGTTCTGAACATCTATATATGTTTGTACAAAAAAATATTTCATTCTCTCTTTAATAGCTCACTTATCCTTCTAACAAGTAATTTCAGGATTTGAGATATTTTGCAATTTCCTTTCCATTACTGAACAATTTAACCACACCCCCAACATCACATTCCACAATACCCTCCGCACTCTCATTGTCCACACCATCTAGAGACCTTTCGCAACCCCCCAAAGTTCATCCATGAACGCCAAACAAGTCCCGATTCTGTAGGTAAATTCTGCAACCCAATAGCAGTTACCATTCCTTATTAAGCCGCCGCACCCAGCTTCGCCCCTTTCTCCCTGTGACGTCCTGCGGGCCTGGGCTGAGCCCATTGCTTCATGTATACTCCACTAAAAAAATCTTAAAAAAAATATTCTAAATTTCTAAAACTTTGTGGGTTTAACACATAGTTGTAAGAAGCGGATCGGATCAGTCAAGAACCACTAAAAGCCGGTAAAAATCAATAGAAAATTGGTCCAATCAAACTGTTCGAAAAAAATTTAAAAATTAATGAAAATATAGTTTAAATTTGAGTTTCTTTCATGATTATACACTCTCCTTGCCACTAAACTATGTTGTTTATTGTTATTTTTATACGCTAATTATTAATTATATGATAAAAATGTACAATAATTTTTTAGATATTATTTTAATTTTATACTCATTTATATTTAAATTAGTTATATTTATTATTATTCATAATTATTAATATAATTATTTTAAATATATATAAATAAAAATATCAAATATTTTTATTAATTACAATATAATTATTTTTTATGATTATATAATATTTATTAATATTATTTTTTAATAAATACATATAATATATAATAATATAATGAATATAAACTAATTAGTTAGTTATTAAAGTAAAAAATAATTACTTTAATATAAAAAATAAAATTAAAAAATTTTTATTATGAAAAATACTATAATTTTATATATATATTTAATAGTAATTAGATTATAACTTGTTGATTATAATTTATTAAAACTTGATTGTTTTAAAATATTAGTAAAAATTTTAAATTTTAATTTTAATTTTTTTATTATTTTATATTTTTTTTTATATAAAATTAATTCTATTGATTTAATCAATGACTCATCAATTAAACTAATAAATTAATAAACTAATAATTTGATCAGTTCGATCATCAATTCAATTTTAACTACTATAATTTAAAAGAATATGCAATTATCGTTGTATTTGTTAACAAGATTTGAAAGTTCTCTTAATCACCTTTTCGTTTCTTCCTACAGCATATTCTTTTTTTTTTATCTATTCCCACAGCATATTCTGATTTTATTATCCTATAAGTTAGAGCTAATATTTCTAATAATTAAATTTTCATGCACTACAAAAAAACGTTATATAAAGTCAATTATGTATTGATACGTTTGTAAAAATAATTAATTTTTAAAATTATTATTTTAAAAATTATATAAACACAAATCTAATTGGATAATTTTTTGATATAACTCTTCGATGCATCAAATTACAATAATTTAAATTTGGTGGAATTAAAAAATAAATTTAAATTAATATAATATAAACTATAAAAATTTAAATAAAATGGACTAAATTAAAAGAGAAAATTAAACTAATAAAATTTAAATAAAAATAAATTATATTTATTTTACCTTCTACGCCTATTTAAATTTATAAAATACAAGGTGACAGACGAATTAGAATTAGAAAAGTGCAGTCAAGAGTCAATATATTCTATTAGGATTTTTAACTTAACAGAATTTCTGAGTCATCAAAATCAACGTTTTTTACACATACCACAATTTCATTCTTAATTCAGAGTTATCATATAACATAGGTTCTTCTCTATCCTTTTCTCTTAGCATTATCTCCCTGAATCATGGTAGAAAGTGGAGGAAATTTAATTAGTTCTGTTCCTTTGAATAATAAAAAAAGGGATGATGTAATACAATTGTTAGAAAAAGATATATAGGGGGTTATTCACAACTGCATTAATAGTCTAGTTGAAAGATTTTTTTGCTTATAAATCCTTTTCAAACAGAACCATGGACGGGGGCTTAAAGCAATTTAGAGGAGACTAGTAGGGTTTCGAGTAAAGGAGATTGATCACAATCAATTCCAATTTTTCTTCGATAACGAGTGGGATATTATGAGAATTGATAGAGGCACCCCATAACTCTTCAAGGGCTACGCTCTTCATGTCCAGCGTTGGAAAGTGAGGGTGTGCATTGGAGAAGAACTAATCAATGAGATATCAATATGGGCCCAATTTTGGAGAATTTCTAAAACATTTAAGACGCTGGAAGTTGCTCGAAAGCTTGGTGAAGGGCTTGGTAAGGTGATACATATGGGACTGTTTGATGTTAAAGGGAGAGAGACACATATCATCAAAGCAAGGGTGGTTATTGATGGAAACCGAGCTGTAAAAGACTCTCTTAAGGTCACTGGAGACCTCCAATTGAAATGGCGGTTCGGTATGAAAGGCTAGGGATGGTGTGTATGTACTGTACAACTATAGGCCATGACCACAAAATATGTGTTATATTTTTGGAGGATATGAAGAAAAATATGTTAAGGGAGGATAAGATAGGAGAATGGATCAGAGCTGATCAAATTGGTATATGGGTGGAATCAAGCGAGTCAGCCCTTTCGCAGAAAAAAATCGCTCCCAACTGCCTGATAGATGGATTTTTAAACTTGAGTGTCAAAGACAAGAAAGGTACAACCAAGGAGTCAAGAGTCTTGCCAGAAACAAAAGACGTGATGAGAAAAAGGAGAATGATAGGAGTATAGAGGATGCTATGGTTATAAGCTCGAATTAGATTTAGTTGGGAGGAACAAGTAGTTTCTAAACGAAGCATACTAACATAGGGGTCCTAACTGAAACCCGCATGCTAAGTACTCCTACTGCTAAATACTCCATCAAATATAAAAAGCTAAGACAGATGGCTAGATCAAACCATAGAAGGATGGAGATGTCCGAAACTAAAAGAAGGGCAGAAGCTGAAATAGAGATAGTCTCAGAATCATTAACTAGAGGAGTTATTGGAGATATGGGTTAAGAGACGGTGAAAGGTGCCAGTTGTTTAGTGGCACCCAATGCACCATGAGAGTCCTAATGTGGAACTGTCGGAGTTTGGGGAGATCACTGACAGTCCACAATCTTAAAGGGATGTGCCAATCCGGCTCCTCCGAGATAATTTTTTCTGTGAAACTAAAAATCAATCTCGAATGGTAGAACGTAAAGTCAGATCATGCAGATATCAAAGTTTCACATTAGTGGACCCGAATGAAATATCAGGAGGGCTCTAGCATGGAAAGATCATGTGGAGGTACACACTCTATTTCAAAACTCTTTTTCCATAATTGCTTCGGTTAAATATGAGAATAAGAATGTGAGTTGGAGGTTAGTTGGAGTTTACTTGAGCACTAATAAACTGAATCGAATCAATCAATTCCTGGGTAGCTTTATCATCTTAGGTGATTTCAATATAATTACAAATTATGAAAAAAAAAAGAGGGAGGGAATATGACAGCGACACATGGTCAAATCAGAGGGGTGGAGAGGTGTTAATTAGAGAGAGGCTTGATCGTTTTATGGCTAGAATGGCTTGGAGGGAGACTTATGTAGATGTGGTGGTCAGAAGATTATCAGAAAATGGTCAACTCACGCTCTTACTTGATTCGAATCCTTCAAGATGGTCTATCAAAAGAAGATTTAAATTTCAGGAGCGGTGGTGTGAGATTGAGGATATAAGGACACTGATAGTGGAAGTTTAGAGTATGAAAGTTAATAGTTCACCTATGTACGTTTTGGCATAGAAATTGAAGTGTTGTAGACACCGTCTAGTGCAATGACAACATCATAACAAATCTAACTCTAAAAAGGTAATTGAATAACTAAATCTTAGGTTGAAACAGTTGAGGACAGCGAGTTATTTTGGTGGGACAGAGGTGTTAGAGGTAGAGAAAAAATTAGAAGAAGAGCTATCAAAAGAAGAATGTTTTTGAAAGGAAAAATCAAGATACAAGTGGCTGAAAGAAGAGGATAGCAACACAAGTTCTTTCATCAGAAGTTCCAAGCTAGAAACCGAAAAAATAAAATTTCAGGACTAGTTCGGAACAATGGTAAGATGGCTTCAGATCCACAAAATATTACTCTGGTGCTGAAAGTTATTTCAAGAAAATATTTTTATCTGCTAACCTATTAGAATATGGTGACATATTCAGCTATTTCAGTCCTCCGATTACATATTTCATGAACCAGAGGCTAATGAGACCAATCTCTATGGAGGAAACTAAGAGATCCACTTTTAGCGTTTGTCCTCAAAGTGCTCCAGGTGAGGATAGCTTCACAACACGGTTTTTTTCAGTTTTATTGAGACATTGTGGATGGTGATGATTTTAAGGCAGTTCGTAACTTTTTTGGTGGAGGTAAAATACTCAAGACATTTAACCATACACAGATTTGCTTGATCTTTATGATCCTGGATGCTAGAGACATGTCACAAGTCAAACATATTAACTTATCCTCAATCTTTTATAAGATTATTTCTAAAATTCTATTACGTAGACTTCAGGAGTTTATGAATAAGTTAATAAGTCCAAACCAGAGTGTGTTTTTAAAGGGCAGATTAATTTCTAACAATATTCTAATAGCTCAGGAATGTATGCGCTACCTCAAAACTAAGAGGTGTGGATTGGAATGTGAAATGCCTATTAAATTGGATATGAGTAAAGCATATGATAGAGTTGAGTGAAATTTTTTATAAATCATCATGGAGAGAATGGGTTTTAGAACCAGATAGATTTCTTGGATCAGAGAACTAGTCACTACTGTTTCTTATTCTGTTCTTGTAGAAGGTCAACTTTATAGATTTTTTAAGCCAACAAGGGGTATCTGGCAAGAAGATCCCTTATCACCTTATCTATTTCCATTCTCTGCAAAAGGATTATCCTATCTGTTACACAAGGCATATCAAAATAGGTCTATTCAGGGATTCAGATTTACAGAAGGTCTCCAATAGCCAATCATCTTCTCTTTGCTGACGACTCTATCTTATTTGGGAAGGCTAATGAGGAATATGCAGCAATATCCTATCTCTACTCAATGAATATGAGATGCTTTGCAGGAAGAAAGTTAGCTTCCACAAATCAACAGTTTTTTTCAGTCAAAATACCCCACTCACTAGAAGGCAACAGCTAACAGAGTTACTTAATATAAAACATGTGAAAGTCCAAGATAAATATCTAGATCTTCCATCCATTATTTAGAAATCTAAAAAAACTACATTTGGTGCAATAAAGGATAAAGTTCATAAAAGAGTTCAAGTTTGGAAGAGGAATATGTTATCAGCAGGTGACAGACATGTTTTAATAAAGCTGTCGGAGAAGTTATTCCAATATATATGCTTTCATATTTCAAGCTTCCAGTTTCTCTAGTAGAAGAAATACACAGCATTCTAAGACGGTTTTGGTCGGGTCAGAAGGGAATGGAGAGAAAGATGGCTTGGGTTAGTTGAGATTGTATAACCAGACCCAAAAAAGACAGAGTGAGATTTAAGGATCTCAGAGCCCAGAACCTAGCCTTGCTAGGGAAACAGTTTTAGCGAATTACTACTAAGCCTAATTCGCTACTTGGCGTATGCTCAAAGGAAAATACTATAAATACACTAACCTCCTTTTGGCAGATAAAGGAAACTAACTTTCCTAGGATTGGCAAAGTCTACTAGAAGAAAGAAAAGTGGTAGAAAAGGGTTTGAAATGGAGTATAGGATATGACACAAATATTCGTATTTGGGATGACCCATGGTTACCCCACCCTACCCTTTTAGACTCGGTAACAAAAACAATTTAGTAACAGACATCAATTGGGTACATGATTTACTTACAGTTGACAGAAGATGGAATAAAAAGCTAGTTGAAAGAGTGTTTTCTCCTGAGTTCAGTTCGCAAATTCTCTCCCTGCCACTAAATGACGATGGTGAGGACAAGGTTGAATGAACCTGGAATAAGAGAAAGCAGTATGATGTGGCATCGGAGTATTGGGTGGCTTATGATTTTTTTTCATGCACCAGTTGAGCACCTTCCAACGGTGATGACGAGTTCAATCCTCTGGAAATCAATCTGGGGGTTAAAATTACCATCCAAAGTAAAAAAATTTCTGTGGAAAACAGCTAATGAAAAATTACCTGTACTCAATTTGATCAACCAAAAATTCTCAAATACTTCAGCAATGTGCCCACTATACAGAAATGACAACGAAATCATCCTTCACGCCTTGGTGCAATGCGGTCCTGCTCCTGAGGTTTGGTCTTTCTCTCTTTTTGTGAATGTTATAGTGCAAAATAGAACCATGGAGTTTGCAATTTGGTAGCAAATGGCAAGTAAAGGCATTGAAAGAGGACAACCTTCTATGGCCCTTCTTGCATCTTTGTATTGGGCGTTGTGGAACAGGAGAAATTTGGAGGTCTTTGAAAGTGAGAAACTGGCAGCAACAGTAATTGTGGAAACAGTAAGGAAACTCCAACAAAGAATGACTCAAGTTATAGAGCACTGTTTTTTGTGAATCCCCAATCTCTTCTTTTTCTTTTGCTAGTATTTGGTATTTATCAAAGTAAGAGATCCTCCACCCCCCCCCCTTTTTTTTTGTCTTTGTCCCTATAATAGACAGTGTATTTCTTTTTTACAAAACAATGCAATTACTAGGGGTGTGCATAGGCAGGGTGAAACCGGGTTTGATGTGACCCAGACCCGATCCGAAAGATATACTGGGCCTATTTATTAGACCCGAACCCGACCCTAAACCCGATGAAACCTATACACTTTCGGGTCACGATTATACCGAGTAAAAACCGGGTGAAAATCGGGCCGTTAATATTACATTACCTTGATACCTTCTTATAAGCTAGCATGTGAAAATATCCAAATTTCCAAGACTCCAACCATTATTTGACATGGTAAAATTCACTTAGAAAAATATAACAAGAACCAACACTTCTCTAAAATTAAAGCATAACCATAATCAATACTTATATTGTCTAATAGTACTGAATATTTAAATCAATACAAATAACATAATATTATGCATTAGTCTAAAATCTTATGCATTTTAAACATAAAACATTAGCTTATAGTCTTATAATAACTAATAACACAAAATATTAAAGTTTACAATACTTAAATTCCACATAAGAATAGCCATCATCCATCACTAATAATACAAAATATTAATTGTGTATGATGACTGGACCACCGAGCCGAGTTCAGGTGACCTGAGCCATAACCTGAACCTGAGCCGAAATAATGACCGGGTCCATTTTTTAGACCCTTACCTGACCCTAAACCCAGTGAAATCACACCAAATTAGCCCCTAAAGTGTTCGGGACCGAGCCGGATCTTTGGGTCGGGTCGGACCATGCTCACCCCTAGCAATTACTTATCTTATCGTATATCATATATACAAGACAAATAATAAAATATAAATATAAATCATTCTAAAAATACACATAAATATAAATATAAAATTTGATTTATTTATTTTAAAAATTCCTATATATATAACATTAATATAATTATGTATCTTAGTAAAATTTTATAATCCATTTTACAGTGTTGTATTCTTTTATTTTTATTCTAAATCATCTTTTCAATCTTAAAAAAAAATTCTATTTTTGTTACTTTATGACTATTTAAAATGGTTTAGTTAATTCATTTAATGTTTGCCATAAATTCTACCTTAAAAGTAGGGTTGTTTATGGGCCGGATCTCTGACTCCGGTCCTAAAAGGTTATCGAATTTTTTTTGGTGACTTAAAAGAAAATAAACAAGAACTAAGAAAGAAAAAAAAAAACAAGAAACTGCTTAAGAAAGGCAGTCCTGTTGAATACTACTCCCAAACCTCTTCCAAGGCAATGGAAGCTCCACTTGGGGAGAAATAGTCCTCATTGCAGTCTTTGCCATGATGTCTGCTACTGTATTTGCATCTCTCAAGATCAACCGAAGATCAGCACGCCATTTCCAAGACATGATATCTCGGATTTTTAACACCAAAGGATCAATAAACCCAGAGCAATCTTGTAAATTATTGACAATAGTAAAAGCCTCCACACAGTCTGTCTCACATATAATATCTCTTTGTCCCGAGTCTCATGCTAAAAGAAAACCTCTCCAAATAGTAAACAACTCTCCTTGCAAAATGCTACGACTCTCAATTGTTCCCAGACAACCTCATTGCCACCTTTCTTTCCAATCTCTGCTAACACAAGCAAAACCAACTCGAGCACCACTGCCAGGATAGCTAGCATTACAATTAATCTTAAAGATACCCACTGAGGGGAGAATCCAAGAGCCACTAATGGTTGAGGGGATAGATAGTCGTTGCAACTCAAAAATATTTCGGAGCTCCTTTTCTAAGGACAAAGCCATACCAATCACCTTGTCTGTGGTCCAATTCTCGTGAGGATGAAAGATCTCGTTATTTCTCGAACATCAAATCCACCAGAGACCAGAAAAGAATCTAAAGGGGCGCTGTTTGCTATTATGTAAGAACCAACTCATCAAATCCACTGGTTGATCGGAGATCCCTAAAGCTTGCCAAACAAGTTGGGCTTTTGGACAATCCCGAATACAATGTAAAATCAATTCCTGACCTGAGAAACATCGTGGACAGCTACTGTGTGAAATGCCCCTTCTAAAACGAAATGCAGCAGTAGGAAGAGCCTCCCGAAGACATAGCCAGACCAAAAATTTGTGCTTTTTCGGAACATGTTGACGCCAAAGCCAAAGCCAATTACCCCTATCCTCCCAACTAAACATCTTCTTACTGAGCCACAAATAACCACTATGAGCATCATAAACCTTTGAGGTCGTACCAGTCCAACACCAACCAACCTCTGAACCAGCTTGAACATCTGGGTTGTAAGAGTTAATGTTGCTCTGCAGAGACTAATTCAGAGGAGAATAGATATTCTCAAGGTTCTACTGTCCAGATGACCAAAGGTCCAAGATCCTGAGATCCAAATCAGAAATGTGAACATAATCCATCTCCTGACACAGTCGCCCCTCTCTTCTCCATTTAGAAAACCAAAAGTTCTGTTCCAAATTCCCAATGCACCAACTAAAACCTTCCTTCAGGATATCCCAAGCTCGACATATACTCTTCCAAACATAAGATCCCCTTCCTCGAGACCGACTAAAACAATCATCCTTAGAAGAATGGTATTTCTCCGTCAACAGTTAAACCCATAGCTTGTCGGGATGGTGAAAAAGTTGCCAAACTAGTTTTTCAAGAAGAGAAATATTGGCATAAAAAGGATCTCTAATTCCCAGACCTCCAAACTTCTTAGGAGTGACCAACACTTTCCAGTTAACTAGATTCAGGCCTCTACCATCAGCTTGACCCTTCCATAGAAAGTTTCGCATCATGGATTCTATCTTATTAGTTACCCCTATAGGGAAGAGAGATACTTGCATGCGATAAGTAGGAATCGCAGTCACTACCGAGTTGAGCAAACAGAGTCTGCCTGCCTTATTAAGCAATCTCCCTTTCCAGCTGGCTAGCCTTCCCCGAATCTTGTCTAAAACATCGTTGAAAGTTGCGCGTGTCACCCGAGAGTGATTAAGGTTCACCCCCTAAATACTTGCCCAAGTTCTGGACGAATCTGATGGAGGAGACTCCAGTAAAAATCTCTTTTCTTGTCGCTGAAACATTCCTGGAGCATAGCGCTTTAGATTTTTCCACATTAACCTTCATCCCAGAGGCTCTGCAGAAATTTTCCAAAGCTACCATTACAGTTTGAACTTGCTGTTTTTCAGCTTTACAGAAAAGAAGCAAATCATCGGCAAACATCAAATGAGAAATTCTTGGACCCCCTCTAGAAACCGCAACCGGCTTCCACAAGCCCTTATCAACTTGCTGATTAATAGAACAGGACAATCTCTCCATACACAATACAAATAGATACGGTGATATAGGATCTCCTTGCCTAAGACCCCTGCTCGGAGTAAAGCTATTTAATCTATCCTCATTCCAGAGGATAGACAGTGAGGAAGCAGTGACACAACGCATAATCAGAATGACTGTCGGAGGAAGAAAGCCAAAACTCACCAGGGTTTGTTTCAGAAATCCCCAATCCACTCTATCGTACGCTTTCTCCAAATCAATCTTAAAGGCCAGGGTGCCTTTCTTTGACTTTGTCTTCTTCATGAAATGGAGAACCTCTTGTGCTACAATGATGTTGTCTGGGGTTCCTCTCCCCGGGATAAACCCTCCTTGAAGGGGCCCAATAATCTCTTTGAGATGGGGGCGAAGTCTATTGACCAGGACCTTCATTATAACTTTGTAAACCATATTACAGAGACTAATTGGTCAAAAATCCTTCATGGAAACTGGGTTTTCTACCTTCAGAATAAGAACCACAAGATTTTCCATCATCCTTGGATCCATATCCAAACCAGAGAACGCATGACGAACCATAGTCCAAACATCAAAACCAATCTTCCAGTATTCTTTAAAGAAGAAAGCCTGAAACCCATCAGGGCCCGTCGCCTTAAAAGAATGCATACTGAAAACAGCCGACTTAACTTCTTTCAGAGTAACTGGTGCTGTGAGGCTACATCAGACTTCATCATTCAGGGAAAGCAGCGGCACATCACCAAGACAACCTAAGTCTACATCCTCCGACTGGCAGAATAGGCGTTTATAGAAGGATTCAGCTTCCCTTCTAAGGACATCCGGGTCGTTTCCCACACCCCATCTTGAAGAAAGAGACCATGAATCTTATTATGCTTTCTCCGCACAAGAGTCTGGACATGAAAGAACTTGGTATTTCTATCCCCAAGTTTTACCCAATGCTCTCTGGATTTTTGAAACCATAGAGGTTCCTCCTGCACAAACGTGTTATTAAATTCCTCAATCAGCTGTTTTTCTTTTTGCCGCATAGACAAATCTTCCATTACGTCAAGTCGCTTCTGAAGGAAATTAATCTGTCTCTCCAATTTGCATTTCCTAACGAAAATGTTGCCGAACACTTTAGAATTAAACTCCAAAGAGTTCTTTTGCACTTCTGAAAGCTTGCCATGCATCTCTCTGTAGCCAGCCTGCCATGACTGGTTCACAATATCTCTGTACCCCGGATGAGTTGCCCAAGCTGCAATAAACCGAAAAGGTCTATTCTTTTTCGGTTGGGGACGACCTGTACATCGTACTAGGATAGGACAATGATCAGACTGAAACCTATTTAAAATTTCTGCGTAAGCCTCTGGAAAGAGAGATAGCCAGCCACTGTTGATACAAACCCGGTCAAGTTTTTTCGCCACCTCAACACTATTTTTAACCCTTCTGTACCAAGAAAACTGTCTTCCAATAGTCTTCAAGTCAAACAGATTACTATCCCCTAGAGAGGCAGCAAGCCTGATCTGCATGACGACTCGAGAAGAGGCAACCCTTAGATTCATGAGAGAATGGTACTTCATTAAAATCACCAAGAACAATCCATGGCCCGCAGAAAGACGAAGACTGAGTAACAAGATAATCCCATAGCAGAACTCTAGTATTAAATTGAGGACTACCATAGATACCACTGCACCTCCAAATCACATTATTTACCTGAACCTCAACTGTAATACACTGATCGAAAGCATCAACCCATTTGCAGTGAACACCCTGTATTGCAGAAAGGAACCAGATACCCCCCTTATGTCCTGACGCCTCCACTATACCAATAGGGCGATAACCAAGTCTTTCCCAGAACAGTTTCAAGTGTTGAAAAGGACAGTGAGTTTCAACCACAATAAAAATTACAGGTTTAAATTTTCTAACCAGCTCTTTACAATTCACCCGGGCTAACTTATTAGAAGCACCCCTAATATTCCAAGCTATTATATTTAAACTATCCATAATATAAAATATAAAAATATAAAACAAGGAAATCAAAGTGCTTCACCAACCTCAAACCGAGGCTTGCCCAGCGGAAGTGACTCCCGTGACCTTCAGGTTTGCCGGATCTCCATGGAATATCTCCTTAATCCCGCCTACCGACGCAGTAACAGCCGGCAATGCGCCTTCCTTCTCCAATGGAACCGCCACGGTAACACCCTCCTTCACGGTTGCAGGAAGACATAACGATGCTTCCACCACCGTGCCTCCATTCTTCTCAACTGGCGAGCTCTGTAGGGACCTCGGCCTTGGTCGTTTCCGGAGAGAGGACCCGCAAGGCACTGGGGTGTGTGGGGTTGAGGAGATCGACGTCTCACCAACACGGGAAGTGCTGTGTCCGACCTTGACTCGAGACCCGACCCTAGCGCGATAGGAGCTGGATCCATTCGTGTGAGAGAAGTGAATGGTGCGCCTGATTACTCTACCTGAATCGGTTCTAGATTGAATGCCTCTTTGAACCTTGTTAGATTGCTTCTGACCCAGCTTGGTTTTACCTTTCCTCACAACTTGCTCCCAGCCTGGTTCATCATGCATGCAAGCCTCCTCAACATTATTTCCTTCCAAATTATTAGCCTTCAAATCATCTTGCAAATTCGATGCAGGATTCTCGCCAGTAACACCACCTACCACATTAGGTTCTACTTCATTTGAATTGTGAATTTTGGTCTCAGGATGTGGCATTGCCTTTGTACCGTCCCGTGGCTTGGTGGCATCGGAATCAGCACTCTTTCCTTCCCTAAAGTCTCTACCCAAGCACTGTGCCATATCATGACCATAACGTGCACAAGAGTTACAAATTAAATTTAAACTTTCATACTCCACTACATGAGTTACGCCTTCCACAATGATATGCTTGATCACTGGCAGTCCTAAATTTATTTGAACACATACTCGGGCATATCGTCCTCTCTCAGCCAATTTAGTGGCTAAGTCCACTTTGATGGGAACTCCTATTGCAGAAGCAATACGCATCATGGCCTGTTCCTGATAGCACCAGATTGGGAGCCCCGAAATCCGAACCCATACAAGCGTAGACCCGAAGGATTGCTTACGTGGCCGAAAATCTATATCCCACGGTTTTACAGTAACATAGTGCCCCTCAATCAACCACGGGCCACCAAGCATGACCTTCTCACGATCTTTACATGCATCGAATTTTACCATGAAGTACCCAAACCCCACATCAAGCAGATCAAAGCCACCTTTGATGCGCCAAACCATCCGAAACTTGTGTGAAAGAGCTGTGTAACTATAATTTTTATCAAGAACCTTGATCACTAAAGCGTTTCGATAAGGCTCTGCCAAACAAAGCTTGGCTTCTTCAGTGAAGTTTACACATGGAGGTTGGGAATCGCCCTGCTTGCCCACCACCATGGCTATACTATCCCCAGATAGAGATCCTGCAAGTGCAAACGCCTTCGATTTCTCTGGACCAATGACTTTATCTCTAAAGGAGATCTTTGTAGGATTTGAAAAACCCTCTCGTGAAAAATCCTTCTTGGCACCGGATGCACCCCCACCCACACTCTCCCCCTTATCTCTTCCGACGGCATGGCCGCCATCCTCACTGTGTTTCGCCCTCAAACACTCGTTCCCGCTCTCTCCTTCTCTCATTCTCTCTGAGTACGGAGTTAAAAAGTTACATAATATCGAATTTATTTTTGATTTGATTCGAAAGTGACTCGAAATATATCAGATTAAACCAGGTTGACTCGATGCAAAATTAATATATACAAATTTGTAAATTTTATATATTAAAGTAATAAAATTTTATTTTTAAAATTAAATTTAATAAATATTATATCATATTTATACTAGATAAATTATTTTAAAGCAAAAATAAACCGTATAATATAAAAATATTAATTAAAGTATAAAATGTAATATAACATTACTAATTTTATACAAAAATATAATTTTTTTTATCATAAAGAACGGCTTCTAAGCGGACCAGATGACTTGAAGCATAATCCGACCCGAAAATAACATTGAATAAAAAAAATGGCAAACCTGAAATCAGGCAAAATATGCCTTGGGTCTGAACCGGGCCTTGAGCACCCCTACTTGAAGACCTTAAGATTTGTGGTGTTGTAGAGTTATACTGTGGCTTATTTATTCAAGAATGTGTAACTAGGGGGTGAAAATAGGTTAATTAGACCGTTTATAAAGAGCCTACAACTTAATTTGTATTTGGTTTAATGTGGTTTGACTTATTACAAAATATCTTTAGGTTCAGATTATTATAAAAGCCTAAATATGTTAAAGGCTAGATTCAGATGTACTAATTAGTTTGATTGGTTTGTTAGTTTTGATAGACATGTTAAAATATAAATAAATATATAATAATTTTTTATTATTAATAAAATTATTAAATATTTAAATTTATTATATTTTCAATACTTTAAAAATTTAAAAATTCTTATAAACATTAAATTTGATATATTATATATAAATAATTTTTACTAAAAAAAGTATTTTTAAATTATTTTTATTTTACTAAAAAAGATTTTTGTCAAGCCTTTTCAAAAGTTTTGGACTAAGACAGGTTCAATAACACGTCATATTTAGTATTAATAAAAAAAGTCTATATATAAATTATACGTCAAATTCAGACTAATTAACTATGTGATAAATTTGGCCTGTTAAAAATAAAATCTAATCTAATTTGATCTATTTCTATCTCTATATATCATATGTAATAGATAACTATAAGAATTTTTTTTTTTAAATACTTAAATGATATATATATATATTTATTGCAAATGGAAAAACACAACCCTAAAATACCTAATACCAAGATAGAAAAAAGAAAAAACTAAAACTGACTTTTAATTTTATTTAATTAATATTGTAAAAAATTATCTCTCTTTTTTTTTATCAACAAATAACAGATAAAATTTAAAAAATGATTAAAGGTCCAGTAGAATTTATTATTTTTGTCAGTAATTAATCAATAATATTTAAAAATGTGAGCTAAAAATATATTGTTAGATTATTAGACTAAAAAAATTAATAAATAATTAAAAATACTGGTAAAAAAATAAATTTTGCTGACTCTTAAATTTTTTCTAAAAAAATTTGAAAAAACTCATTTTATATATTTATGTTAATAAATTACAGACGGAAAATATTTTGTTCATGTAAAAATACTAAAATAGTAAAATACTACTACTACTTTACAATATTAAAAGGAAGGTCTTGAAGGGAATAATTATTGAACAAGAGAGAGATGATGCAAATGGAAAGCTGGTCCCATTGGTGCTCTCTCCACAAAGCTCCAGTCCACTATTTCCATTATATTTTTTGATGCTTCAGTATTAGGAAGACCCAGGTCTATGCCATTACCAACAACCCTTCCAATATCTGAAAAACAATACAAATGAAGCTGGTCCAATCTTAAATGATATTTGTGTGTTATTCAGTTATTGGGTATGCCCCGTTATGATTCAGTTCACCAATAAAGACTTTGTTTTGACTTGCTCATCAAAATGGAGCAATAAAACGTTACCTGATGCAATTCAATTCTGTCACAAACTGTAACATGTTTATGGTTAAATTGAATGGCCTACAACGCTACACTCATCAATCACGTTGTCACTCTGCCCACATTAACTACATGTTTCCTAGATGGTTTCCTCTACCACGCTAGTGGTAACATACTAACATCCCAGTTTATTTTAATTATATTTATTATTTAATAATTAATTAATTAAAATTATAATAGTTTAAAATTTAGATTCATAATAAAAAGAATTAAAAGATAATGCTGTTAAAAAATTAATATATTTAATTTAAAATTTAAAAATATTAATTTTAGTAAATTCTTAACCGACAATAAATAACTTTTAAGATATAAATTATAATCATAATAAATTTTATAATTATTGGATTTGAATATTCTTTGAATTCAGTACATAATCAAATTTAATTAGGTAGATAACTCTGTTACAAGTTCATAGTAGAAAATCGCGTTGTAACTAATCAGTCTAACATACTAATAGTTTTTCATAAATATCTCAAACTACAGTTATCCAATCTCTAAATTTATATCTAATAGGTATTTCCAAATAGAAATGCTAGAAAATTATCAGAATTTATTATTTTTGACCATCACTTTTAGCCATCAACTCAATTTTTTTAGTATAGTAAACCAACAACATACTTTAGCCTACATTTTTAAGCATTGATGGCTAACTACTGACCAAAAATAATAAATTCTAATAACTCTTTAACATTCTTCATTTTCAAATCCTAAACGTAGAAAATTTTATAGGGATTGTAAAGTGACGATTCAGATTGAATGTTTCACCTAAACATGAGTTAGATTCTTTTAACACAATTTGGACATACCTAAGAGCGATTTGAGTTCTTCTTTTCTTATTATATTCCCCTTTCCTATAAAAAAATGTTAGGTGACATATTTCTTCTATCTTCTATTATTTCTTCAAATTGTCATTCATATACTTTTTTCATTTTATTATAAAGAAAACCATTATCTTATCTCACTTCCTTAAAATCATTCTAAACCCCTTGCCAACTTATGAAAAGGTGCAGAAATTATAAGATGCAATATAATAATTAACAATGATATATGCCTTAAAATTGTAGTGAAATTGTATTAATAAGTGAAGGAATTAATGGACAAAACATAAGTAAGGGAGGAGAAAGTAAAACAATTATTAAGAAACTATGAAAATTTGGAATTATTGAGGCAAATAAAAGGGTAGCAGCCATGAACTCTTTACAAGAACTTAAGAGAGGAAGAGAAGAGAGACTTATAATAAGAAAAGAAGGAAAAGAGGGAGAAAGAGAATTTAGAAAGAAGAGAGGCAAATACCACAATTTTCTATCGTCCATGATTTTCCAATTTCTTACTAATAGTGCATCTTCTGCTGTTGCGTCTCACACCTTGAACATCCGGACCATGCTTTGCGTGTCCACTTTCTCTAACTAACTCTGTCCTATTATGGTCATTTTGCCCCACTATATTGTTTTCCCATTTAGTTACTGCTCCCTTGTTCGTTACGTTACCCCGCTCTTCAACCTCAACTTTGTCTTCAAAGTTGAAATCTGGGTAACCTTGGAGGAATTTTGTTTCATCCTTCCAAGTTTTCTCAGCCCATGTACCTTGTCCCCACTGTATCTGCAATTGTTGCACTTCTTGGCCATGTTTCAAGATGACTCGGTGGTCCACAATGGCTTGCGGACTAAGAATAGGGCCTTCTTCACTCGACCGGAGTGGCAGTGACAAGTATTTCTCATATTGCTCGCCCCTGATTTTTTTGAGGGCAGAAATATGAAATACATTGTGGATTTTGGCCTCGGCTAGTAACTTCAGGTGATAAGCTATTGAACTCAACTTTCTACAGATGGGAAAGGGTCCAAAATAATGCAATCCCAACTTTTGGCTGTGACGTAATGCGACAAAGTGCTGCCAGTATGGTTGGAGCTTAACCAATACTAAATCTCCTTTTGTAAACTCCACGAATCGCTGACGCTTGTCAGCTTGAGTCTTCATGAATTTTTGAAAGTGTAACAAGTTAGATTTAAATTGATCAATCAAACTGTCCCGAGCTAACAACAGTTCCTGTAATAGAATCTCATCCTTTACTGAAATTTCATATCCGACCAAGGAAGGAGGATCACGTCCATATAAAGCTTTGAACGGAGCCATCTTTATGCTGTTGTGATAAGTGGAATTGTACCAAAATTGTGCTCACGGAAGCATGTCAAGCCAGCGCTTGGGATTCTCAAAACATAAGCAACGAAGGTACATTTCCAAAGTCTTGTTCAAGACTTTACTTTGGCCGTCCGTTTGCGGGTGATAGGCTGAGCTCATCGCTAAAGTGGTTCCTTGAGCTCGGAACAATTGCTGCCAAAATTTACTAATAAACACTTCATCACGATCGGAGGCAATCGACTTGGGAAAACCATGGAGTTTAACAACATGCTTGATGAAAGCATCGAAAACGGTCTTAATATCAAAATCACGACGCAGAGCAATGAAATGGGCAAATTTGGTGAGTCTATCAATCACATCCATGATCACCGAGTATCCATGATAAGGAGGTAAGGATGTAATAAAATCCATGCAAATATCATCCCATATTTGGGAGAGGCTACAAAAAGCCATGCTAGCTTGGTAGTCTCGGCCTTAGCTTACTAACATATCAAGTAATTCTGGACATAATTTCGAATGTCCCTATGCATAGCCAGTAGAATTAGGAGCAGATCAAATAAAGAGTCTTAGCGATACCAGAGTGTCCCCCACCTGAACTATCATGGTGCTCATGAAGGATAAGAGGAATGAGGCTGCTGGCTACAGGGAGCACTACTCTATCCTTCCATAATAGAATACCATTTTAAACTGTATAGTGTGGATCAACCTGCTTGTTTTGAAGACATTGCTGCCACAATTCTTGCAATTGCGCATCTGCCTTAATTTTCAATTTAAGAGTCCCATCGATTCTGCATTGGGATGAGACAAAGCTGCAAAAAATTAGCATGAAAGGGCATCAGTGACAATATTTTCATGCCCCCGGTTTGTACTGTATCTCATAATCATACCTAAGTAGCTTGTGGAGCCACTTTTGTTGCTCAAGTGTATGTAGAGTTTGACCTACTAATGCCTTAAAACTTTGCTGTTCAATACAAATTATGAATTTCTTTCCCAGCAAATAATGTTGAAACTTTGCTACAGCTTTCGTAATCACATAGAACTCCCTATCATAAGCTGATTGTTTCTACAGCGAAGGAGACAACTTCTTTGAAAAGAAGGCTATAGGATGCTTCTCTTGAATCAACACGGCACCAACCCCTGTCCCTGAGGTATTAGTTTCAACTTCAAATGGTAGCTCAAAATTTGGAAGAGCTAAGACATGTTTGGATGTAATGGCAGCTTTCAATTGTTTAAAAGCAATTGTGGCTCTATCATCCCAAGCAAAGGCATCTTTACGCAGTAAATCAGTAAGAGGACTAGCTATGGAGGCATAGTGACGAATGAATCAACGATAGTCCCCGGTTAAACCTAGAAATCCCTTCAGTTGTTTCACATTGGTTGGTGGAGGCCACTCCATAATAGTTTGAACCTTGGCTTTCTCCATGTGGATGCCATTGTGTGAGATAGTATGCCCTAAATAATCAATTCCATTGCTTCCAATAGAGCACTTTGACATCTTAGCATAAAGGCATTCCTGTTGCAATAACTTTAACACAGTCTCCAAGTGTTGTAAATGTAAAGTAAAGGAGGGGCTATAAACAAGAATGGCATCAAGACAAATTTACGCAAGTAAGGTCGGAACACATCATTCATCAAGTTCTGAAATGTTGCTGGAGCGTTAGTGAGGCCGAATGGCATGACCAACCATTCGTAAAGACCTTGGTGAGTGCAGAATGCTGTTTTTTATTTATCCTCAGGGCTGACCAGAATTTGGTGGTAACCAGAACGAAGATCAAGCTTGGAGAAAATGGAAGCGCCGAACAATTCATCAAGTAATCATCAACCGTAGGAATTGGGAAACTATCCTTAACGGTGATATTGTTTAAGGCTCTATAGTCTGTACAGAAGCGCCATGTACCATCTTTCTTTTTGACCAGTAATATTGGAGAGGAAAAGGGACTCCGACTCGGTTGAATAATCCCGTCATCTAGCATTTAGTGGACCATCAATTCTATCTAAGCCTTTTGACTGTGAGGGTAGTGGTGGGGTCTAACCTTAACAGGTTCAGCGTCCTTGAGTAGAGGAATACAGTGATCATAACAGTGCTGTAGGAGTAGGCCCGAAGGCTGCGCAAACACCCCAACATATGAGTGCAGTAGTTTCACCAAATCAGTGTATATGTCGCTAGGCAGAGGCAAGGAAGAATGAGCAACTTCAACCTGAGGTTGCAGCTGTAATGTGAAAGCCTCAGCAATAGAATTGGTATGCACAAGTCTCCTGATATGGTAGAATTCTTCCTGAGCTATAACATTAGCCTTTTCCCGATGTATCGTAATCAAACTACCCTCATGCATGAAACGAATATAAGCTGCCTCATAGTCCACAATATGGGCTCGCAATCATTTCAACCAAGCGGTTCCAATGACAAGATCACCACCAGCAACATTTAAAACAAATACATCAGGGACCAACACTTTATAGCCCTGCAGTATCACCTCGAGCAAAGGAATGCGATCTTCAACCTGCATAATGTCAAAAGTTCCCACAATAACTTGGACTCCCAGAGTTTGCTTAATGGAGAGATTCAAAAATTTTGTTCAATCCGCGGCTGGATGAAGCAATCAAAGCTCCCACCATCAATGAGCGCTTGGATTTCTAGTTCACCAAGGTGAGCTTTGATTCAAATAGTGGATTGATCCGACGTGCCATGGATGGCATTGTAAGAAATGTGACGGTCTATCACCTCTGCATCGAACTGTTGTAAAATATCTTCTTCAGACACAACTATATTTTCCACTATTCGCCACTACATTTTTCTCATCATTCGCCACTTGTATAAGCATAAATTGTCGATTCGAGCACTTATGAGCAGCTGTGAATTTATCATCACACCAATAACAAAGGCCTTTCCCTCGTTTACTCTGAATCTCTGCTGGTGACAAATGGCGAATTGGGTTTTTAGGTGGTGGTAGGGCTGGCTTCTGAGTTGGTGTGGGACTTAGAAGAGCTTTGTGATAGGGACTTAGAGGCTGCCAGACCTGAAGTGTGTCGCGGGGATGTCAAAAACTTGTCTTTATAGAGCTAGCCAAGCTTACAGCACGCATCAGTGAGGGTGGACATTGAGCTTTCACCTCACGTCTAATATCGTCCTGGAGATCGCTAATGAAACAGTCGCGTAACACATCAGCAGGTTCGATATGAGTTCTATTAGTAAGAGCTACGAATTCAGTGTAGAAGTCACCTATAGAACCCCGCTGTTGCAGCTTGAAGATGAGCTCTCTGGGAGACTCGAATAAGGAGGGGCCAAACTCTATTTCAATCACACGCTTGAGTTGCGTCCATGAACGAAACTGAGTGGAGCGTTGTGACATTTGAAACCACGGAATCGCCGAGCCAGTCATGTGGATCGCAGCGAGGCCGATTTTCTCCTTCGCAGGTACTCGAAAGAAATCAAAATACTGATCTGCAGAGATGATCCAACTCAACGCATAAGTACCATCAAATTTAGGAAGATCGAAGCTCACCCTTCGAGGCTGTGACCACGGACGCGACTAATTGTCAACTTCAGAGTTCGAACCAGGCGGAGACTCGGGAGAGATGGAGTGCTATCGGGACCAATCGAAAAGTAGCTGAGTATAGGACGATTAAATCGCTTCAAATTTCATATTCGTCGCCTCTTGCGCTCGAGCGCATTTTGCTCTATTTTCCTCAGCCACTATTTCTATCATCTGAGACAAACGCTTCAATTCAGCTTCCATAATTTTTATGCGAGTGTTTTTTGCCAAGGCAAATGAAAGCACCAATTGAAAGGGTGCATAAATTATAAGATGTAATAGAACAATAAACAGTGGTATATGCCTCAAAATTGTAGTGAAATTCTATTAATAATTGAAGAAATTAATGGATAGAACATAAGCAAGGGAGGAGAAAGTAAGACAGTTATTAAGAAACTATGAAAAATTGAAATTATTGAGGCAAATAAAAGAGTAGCAGCCATGAACTCCTTGCAAGAACCTGAGAGAGGAAGAGAAGAGAGCCTTGGAATAAGGAATGAAGGAAAAGAGGGAGAAAGTGAATTCAAAAAGAAGAGAGGCAAATACTACAATTCTCTATCGCTTATGATTCTCCAATTTTCTACTAATAGTGCGTCTTCTGCTGCTGCGTCTCACGCCTTGAACATTCGGACCATGCTCCGCATGTCTACTTTCTCTAACTGACTCTGCCCCCATTATGGTTATTTTATCCCATTATATTGTTTTTCCATTTAGTTACTGCCCCCTTGTTCGTTACAACTTATTCACAAATTTCATTCATATGTTATATGAGGAGATATCCTCTGTGAATTATGCTAACTATGGAAATCAGGAATATAGATATTTTGTTTCTACAATAAATTCAACACGAGCTCAGAGATTTGAATAGGATCCGTATTTTCTGCAACCTCTATATTTATAAGACATTTCAATCATCATAACTCATCGTTCATTCATTTCTCGTATTGTTTTTATTAATGATTTATGGTCTATCGATTTCTACCCAAATCATAATCACTCCAAATCTTAATTTCATGCATGTACTTAGAGGAATGAATGTTATCCCTTAAATAAAGATTCATATCTATATCAAAACACATACAAAGTTTAGCCATGAAATAAGTCTCTCTTCATCAACAAAATTGTGCTTATTTACATTGGAATATATATATATATATATATATATATATATATATATATATATATATATATATATATATATATATATATATATGATTTTCACAAATTTTACTGGAGGTAGGGGTGTTATACTATTTTTTTATGTGTCATATCTTAAATAATGATGTTAGCATTCAGATGTCATGATACAATGTCTTTTTATTACATACACATTCAGCATTATAACAACTATCTTATGTACATAAAAAAACCGAGGGAATAATCCTTCGATAAGGGAAGGTGATTCCCAAAGACAAGATAATCAAAGTGATTTTTCGGTAAGAGAAGGTATTCGACAAACTTTTGGGATAGAACTTTCGGTAAAGGAGGGGACTCCCATAAATTTTATACACGGTTTGAGTTCAATACCCTCCAAAATCAAAATAATGTTAAAAGAATGTTTAAGAAAAGTTAAAATCAATTTCATGCGTTGCATTAGAGTCCATATCAACAATGGACTGTTTTCAGTTCAAATAAGGAGAAGTTAGAAAAATATCAAGAGAAACCAAGTTAAGGTTCTTGTGTTCACATTTTTGTATGATTTAATAGTATATGCATTTTAGTCATGAGTCACATGAGTAGTAACATAAGTAAATAAGAAGCATTTAAAAGCCACACCATTCTGACTAAGAAGAACTTTTGAAAATAATAATTGAACTACATTGCATCATCACTATTTTTATTTTAAAATTCGGAGTGGTTGGGGATGGATACAATGACACCAGATAAATAAACTACTGAAAATCTTTGTTTCTCACTCTTCTCCACAGAAACGATGCAACACGAAGTAATACACTCCTCGATTAAGCTAAAAGGAGCAATATATTATAAGATGATTAAGAGCTAGATATCAAGGACATAGACACAAAAGGTCAAGTACTTATTCAAATTCATTTTAATAATGGAGGATAAGTAGCTGTCTTAGTCATAGTTATGCAAAGTGCGAGAGTTAGGATTTTTTATGTGCCTTATTTGATCTTTATTGAGTGACTACAATTATGATCATGATGTTTGATTTTTTTAACGAGTAAAGTTTTTTTTATTGTTTTTAACTTTATAGTTTAATACGTCTATCTTCTGTGTTAATATCACTAAGTCTACTCATATTTTTTAACTAATACCGATTATAATAATTAAGACTCTCACTATTTTTAAATGACTTTTAGAAATAAAAGTTAATTATTCATTTTTTTTTATAAATTGTTTATATAAAATTTTTATTTTAAAAATTTCATAAAAATTGAAGTATCAACTATTAATATAATCCAAATAAGGCTTTAAGCCTAGTTTTTTTATTAGGGTGTTTCACCAAAACTCATGCAAATGCTAAACAGCTTCCTAACACATCTTTATTTTGAGGAATTGCTAAATCCCACTTTCTCAACCACTGCACCATACTCAATAATCCAGCTAGCATGCTTGTGAATTGTGATCAATTTCTATTACTACTACCACTTACTCACTGGACCATTCTTTAATTACTACAGATTTTAAGAAACCATGGATTGTGTCTTTAAAGCTTAAACCTTTTTTAGCTGGAGCATACAAAATATATTTGATTCTTTATTCTTTAATCATTAATTTTATTTACTAAGTTGGTTGTAAATTTGTAATATTTGTCCTGATCCCAAAACACCGCATTGATTTGAAATTTTTTTGGCAACCTTTACATTGTCAATGTTTACAACTAAAGTGAATATATGTACGAAAGATATTTCTAACTACTAAAGTCCATCAGTGTGACTATGAGATTTATGGTCCACCGAATTGATGGACATTAATCCAATTTGTACCTCGGGGATTAAGCCTTTGTTGCACTTTCCCACCAGAACTTTATGGCTAAAATGGATTCAAAAGCCTAAGCTATAGTGAAAAATTTGGCTGCTTTTGCTTTCAACTTCATATGATGTATTTGAATTTGACCATTCAATCGAAAGGGGAACGAATCATACAAAACTTTATAGAGAATTAGAAAAAAATCAAACACACCGCTATATTCATGGGGTGTAAGCATAAAGTGCCAAACAAGTTAAAAATATGTCTAAGCCGTCCGAGCATGAAAACCCCCCAGCTTTTCCCCAAATACTCAATCATCAGACAAAAAACACTAAACAATTTCATCTACTTCCAACCAAATATGTCCAAGAGAGAAAAAACAGTAGTTTGAGATAGACAAGACCACGACCTAAATAACTAAACTACCAAAAAAAGAATATTTTCTTGTACAAACATGTTCATGTTCGTATAATTATTATGTATTTGGATTTGGGACCAAAAAGTAAGATACATAATTTTATTTAATAAAAAATACCTACAACTTTGGTCCATTTAAAGGCTATTTGTTGCTCTAGATCTTGTAATTGTATTTAAAACAATCAGAAACACCTGGAATAATCAACATGAAAATTTATTAAAAAACTGATATATTTTTCTTTTAAGAGAGCAAAGAACTACTCAATGATTCAAGCCATACCACATCATATGAGGTTAGAAAGGAAGTAGACCCAAGGGTCCCATGAGAAATGCACACAGTGCCGTTTTCAAAAGTGCTATTTCAAAGCGTTCCTAGTTTTGGGAAAGAGGGAAACGAGCCTAAAATAAAATAAATAATAAAAAAATGGCAAGAAAGATGCAGAGTTCACTAACAAACACACACCCTCCCAAATAAAGAAGACAGAAACAGAAACTTCATAGGGTGTGTGAGTGTGAGTCTCTTTCTCTCTCTCTCTCTTTCTCTCCGTACGAAAAAAAACGGAGAGTAGCATAGCGCTGCTAAATCCGGCAAATACGCACATCGGCGCACACTTACGCCACCCCTACTCAATGATAGTCCTCTGTTTCACTCTGCTAATGTGCGCTGCCCCTTCACACCACGCTAACCTCAACTCCCTTTTATTATAACACTGCTCTGTCTGTCAGAGTTTCTTTCTTTTTCTCTTCGAAGCTGTGACAACTAACAAACCATTTTGCAATGCGAGCTCTTCTACTATTTCTAGTGCTGTGCGCACCTTTCTTATCTTGCGCCGATCGCAGCGCCGCAACCGTTGCTGAGATCCAAGCCTTGACGTCCTTCAAGCTCAACCTTCACGATCCTCTAGGAGCTCTCAACGGCTGGGATCCCTCCTCGCCGGCGGCCCCGTGCGACTGGCGCGGCGTTGCCTGCACCAGCGGCCGAGTCACTGAGTTGCGCGTACCTCGCCTTCAACTCGGTGGCAGACTCACTGAACGAATCTCCGAGTTGCGCATGCTGCGCAAGTTAAGCCTCCGTTCGAACTCCTTTAACGGAACCATTCCTTCGTCTCTCTCCAAATGCACACTCCTGCACTCTGTCTTCTTGCAGGACAACTCTTTTTCCGGCGTCATTCCGCCGGAGATCGGGAACCTCACCGGTCTTCAGATTTTCAACGTGGCGCAGAACCACCTCTCCGGAGAAGTCTCCGGCGAGCTCCCTCTTGGCCTCAAGTACTTCGACCTCTCATCCAACGCCTTCTCCGGCGAGATTCCAACTGCCATTGCCAACCTCTCTCAGCTCCAGCTGATCAACCTATCGTACAACCAGTTCTCCGGCGAGCTTCCGGCGAGCTTCGGGCAGCTTCAGCAGCTGCAGTACCTCTGGCTCGATCACAACCTCCTCAGGGGAACTCTACCTTCGGCGCTCGCGAACTGCTCTTCTCTCGTGCACCTCAGCGTTGAAGGAAACGCTCTCAGCGGCGTGATTCCGTCGGCGATTTCTGCCCTGCCGAATCTTCAGGTGATGTCTCTATCACAGAACAATCTCACTGGTTCCATTCCAGCCTCCTTTTTCTGCAACGTTTCGGTCCACTCGCCTTCGCTTCGGATAGTTCAACTTGGATTCAACGGTTTCACGGATTTCGTGGGGCCTGAGACGAAGAGCACGTGTTTCACTGTTCTTCGGGTTTTGGATGTTCAGAACAATCACATACGAGGCAAATTTCCCTTGTGGTTAACCAATGTCACTACGCTAACGGTTCTTGATGTTTCCAGCAATGCACTTTCCGGCGAGGTTCCGCCGGAGATAGGGAGCCTCACCAAACTGGAGCAGTTAAAGATGGCCAACAATTCGTTTTCCGACGCCATTCCTGTGGAAATCAAGAAATGCTGGTCGCTGAGTGTGGTTGACTTTGAAGGTAACGAGCTTTCCGGCGAAGTTCCTTCGTTTTTCGGTGACATGACAGAATTGAAGGTGCTGTCCCTTGGGGGGAACCACTTCCATGGCTCAGTTCCGGTGAGTTTTGGTAACCTTTCCTCTCTTGAAACGTTGAGTCTGAGAGGTAATAGTTTGAATGGAACCTTGCCTGATACGATAATGGCGTTGATCAATTTGACCGTGCTTGACCTCAGTGGAAACAAGTTTAGTGGTGAAGTGTCTCCTACTATTGGAAATCTAAATAGATTGATTGTTCTCAATATCAGTGGCAATGACTTGTCTGGAAAAATTCCTGCTAGTGTGGGGAATCTTTTCAGGCTCACTACACTTGACTTGAGCAAACAGAATCTTTCAGGTGAGTTGCCGTTTGAGCTCTCAGGTCTGCCAAATCTACAAGTCATTGCTCTGCAGGAGAACAAGTTATCTGGTGATGTACCGGAAGGGTTTAGCAGTTTGATGAGTTTGCAGTATTTGAATCTCAGCTCTAATGGATTTTCTGGCCATATACCTGAAAACTATGGCTTTCTTCGTTCGCTGACCGTGCTTTCATTGGCTCATAATCACATTTCGGGGGTGATTCCTCCGGAAATTGGAAACTGTTCTGATGTTGAAGTTCTTGAGCTTGGATCGAATTCTTTGACAGGTCATATTCCTGCTGATATTTCTCGTCTCAGCCACTTGAAAGTGCTTGATTTGGGCAGGAACAATTTATCTGGGGATGTGCCTGGGGATATTTCCAAATGCTCCTCGTTGAATTCTTTGTTAGTGGATCACAACCATCTTTCAGGGAACATACCAGAGGCATTGACAGATCTGTCAAACCTAACAATGCTGGATCTCTCTGCTAATAACTTCAGTGGGGAAATTCCTAGTAATCTTTCTATGATCCCTGGCTTGGTCTACTTCAACGTTTCTGGGAACAACCTTGACGGTGAGATACCTCCAGCATTGGGCTCTAGATTCAACAATGCCTCTTCATTTGCAGGTAATGAGAAATTATGTGGGAAGCCGTTGGATAGAAAGTGCGAGGAGATGACCAAAAAGGATAAAAAGAGGTTGATTGTCTTGATTATCATCATTGCATCTGGAGCTTTATTACTTGCATTGTGTTGCTGCTTTTACATTTTCAGCCTACTCCGATGGCGAAAGAGGCTCAAAGAAGGGGTTTCGGGGGAGAAGAAAAAGAGCCCGGCAAGGGCCAGTTCTGGGGCAAGTGGAGGCCGAGGCAGCACTGATAACGGTGGACCAAAGCTGGTTATGTTCAACACCAAAATCACACTGGCCGAAACAATAGAGGCAACGAGACAATTCGACGAGGAGAATGTGCTGAGCAGAACAAGGTTTGGACTAGTATTCAAGGCATGCTACAACGATGGCATGGTCCTATCCGTCCGCAGGCTCCCAGATGGGGCATTGGACGAGAACATGTTCAGAAAAGAAGCTGAATCATTAGGCAAAGTCAGGCACCGAAACCTAACAGTTCTAAGAGGCTACTACGCTGGTCCACCAGACATGAGACTCTTAGTCTACGACTACATGCCGAATGGAAACCTCGCAACACTCCTCCAAGAAGCTTCACATCAAGATGGCCATGTTCTGAATTGGCCAATGCGACACCTCATTGCACTGGGAATTGCTCGGGGATTAGCGTTCCTGCACCAGTCCTCAATGGTCCATGCGGACGTGAAACCACAGAATGTCCTGTTCGACGCAGATTTCGAAGCCCATTTATCTGATTTTGGGTTAGAGAGGCTAACAATAGCAATCCCAAGCGAAGCCTCAACTTCAGGCTCAGTTGGCACTTTGGGTTATGTATCTCCAGAAGCAATCTTAACCGGGGAAGCCACCAAGGAGTCTGATGTATACAGCTTTGGCATCGTGTTGCTGGAGCTTCTAACAGGAAAGCGCCCCGTGATGTTCACCCAAGACGAAGACATAGTCAAGTGGGTGAAGAAGCAACTACAGAGGGGTCAAATTACTGAGCTACTAGAGCCAGGGTTGCTTGAATTGGACCCAGAATCATCAGAGTGGGAAGAGTTCTTGTTGGGTGTCAAAGTAGGCTTGCTTTGTACGGCACCTGATCCTCTTGACCGACCAACCATGTCCGACATCGTTTTCATGCTCGAAGGCTGCCGTGTCGGCCCTGATATCCCCTCCTCCGCCGATCCCACCTCTCAAACTTCTCCAGCATAACATAAACCCATCACTGCAAAGTTTGATTGACATTATTTTGTTCAAAGTTCAATCCTCCTTTTTCTTTTTTGGTTAATTTGATTTCATAAATGTAACAGTTTGTAGTTCTTAATTGTTTTTTCTTTGTTGGAAAAAAAAAAGAGAAAAAGAAAAGAAAGAATGGAGCCAGTTTTTTCAATTTTTTTGGGGCCCTTCAAGTGCCGGAGTCGGAGATGGCTAGGTGGGGACCACAAGAAAGTGAGCCAAGTGTAATCTTAATCCGTGATGCTCTCTCACACTCAAAAACGGTCAACGTCATTGACAAAATGGAGGGTCGAGGTCCACGTGGACGAGTGTGGGCAAATTGGGGGCGGGAATGTGGGCCCTCACGCTGGCATTTCCCGCCAAAAGGCAACGGCATCATGAAACAGTGTAGTAGGCACTGTTCCCGTCACCTGGTTTTCTGACATCATCATGTGGTTCATTTACTCAGTTTTCCGGCAACGGGGTTGGATGAAGCTAGCTAGCCGTTAAGGTTGTGGGGTCCGAGGTTCATGTTCCCAAGAGGAAATGCAATGACATCGGTGTTTGGTGTGCTCAGTCTGGTGCTCCTGCAGTCTCAGTGGACAATGTCTGCACCACGTCGTTTCTTCAGCTGCCTTATTCAAAGCTTGGTTGTTTTGTTTCAATTTTAGTTTTCCATTTCTTGCTTATTCAAAGAGAAATTGGCGTGAGGAACGGCGTTAGAGTGGATAATATGATTGGCTTTTACAAGCAGTTGGCCCACGCCTCATCTACTCTTGAACTTTTTGTGGGTCATTCTCATATCCATCCACTTATTGGATTTGAATAGGATTCTGTCTTCTTGCCTCTCTTTCTTTTATTTTTCCTCTTTAATTTGCTTTTGCGGATTCTTGGAGTGCATCAGAGATTCAGGGAAGGTGTTAGGAAATAATTAAGCCATCTGTCTCTATTACATTTTTTTTTTAATTTTTTCACATTCATTAAATTCTCTTTTGCTAAATAGAGAAGCTTCCTATTTGTGATCCCATCAGGTTTTGTGGGGATAAAAGGTCCAATCTAGAGAGGGTAGGTTGAGGTTATGCATTTGATGCCGATGCCATGCACTCTTTTTGTAGTATGTGGTAGCGTTACAACGGCACGAAGATTCTCCACAAGTGGGAGTGGCATAAAAACTGGTAAAAGAAGCGATAACGTGGGTATTACCGTATTAGAATATGCCTGAAGATCTGGGTTATAAGATCTACAAAGCTGAACACGGTAGTGGAAGGACAAAAGCTTCTACTACTATAATACTCTACCGTGCAGTGACCGTTAAGGGTCCTCTCAAATTATATAATCGTTTGAATCATGTGCAAGATGGGAGCTATTGAGTGTCAGAACTCCCAATATTAATATAGACATGGAAGATCGGGTAAGGCGATTATTTATTTATTTATTTATTTTACTCGAACTAATTTGCCCCTTCCAACACAAACAAACAGCTCACAAACACAAAGTGTTGATTAAATTTTAAATTGACAGCGTCTGAGTTAAACGGAGTCTTAATCCTAGCGCAAACTTGTTAACTTTGGTCTCAATACTCTCAAATTCCGCCATTACTTTTCAACTAATGAGTGATTTGAAATTTTGCCGTCTAAACTACATTATGAAATAGGAAAAGGCCTGAAAAACAAAGTTTTCCCCTATCCAATATTCACTAAAATTTTTTTTCCTCTCTTGTTAACCAAAGAAGTGTGTGTTGAATTTTTATTGGTGTTAAAAAAAAAGTTCCATAGTTAGAAACTTAGAATTTATGGAAAAATGGATTTTAGAAAATTGATCCGTGTTCCATCAATTATATGTCTAAATTGACCACGAATATGTGTTTACTAACTAATGTAGATATTAATACCAAAAATATTGGTACTTTCTTTAGGATTCTTTTTTATCACGTGACTCACCCAAGTCGAAAGTTAGTCAAATGCACATCACTCAGACATTCACTATTAACGTGTTGTAGTACTGTTAAGCATGAATTAATCATTAAATAATAATGTTAGTATGTACACCATAGATATTGAATGGAATTCTATTCAAGAATTTATAGTTTAAGTGATGACATTAAAAGGCAATATATAATTAAGTTCTTTAAGGCTGCGTTTGTTTATAGAGACGGAACATTGAAGTAAAGATACAAAGATATAAAATTGTATTTAACAGATAAGATATATACAAAAATATTGTGTTCACAAATATTGAATTAATGTATTTTGTGTCTATTCTGATACGAAAACACAGAGACATTAATAAAAGACACAATTTATTTTTTATTTTTTCTTTCATTATTCTTATTAATTTTTTATAATTATATTTTTTATTATTATATTTTTTTTCTCAAATTTTTTGAATGAAAAAAATGAGAATAAATTAGATTTTTATAATTTGTTCTTGTTCTGATCAGAGTTGTCGAACTTGCCGGCAGTGAGTCTTCGTACTGACTTGTAAGTCGTTGTACCGATCTTATATTTCTAGCAGGGATGCATTTCGGCATGGAAGCGAACAACAAAAGGTGAGAAAGTACCTGTAAAATGCACTCCAATAATTAAGTAAGTTTAATGTATCCAAGAAAATACCGTACCTTATATGTAGGATGAGGTATTTTGGGGTTACGTTTTTTATGATTATTTTCATTGAAGAGCAGTTATATCATATCGGGACGTTGTGATTATGGCCGTCCATTTGGTTCCGAATTGTACCGTTTGGACGAATTATAGCTCATTAAGCCAAGCTATAACGTATAATGTCGAGTTATGATTTTTTAGTTAGATTGTAACAGCCATATCACAGCCCCCAAGTTTGACCTGACAATATTTTTAATGAAGCAGGTTGAAACAAGCCAAACTTGGGGGTTGTGATATGGCTGTTACAATCTAACTAAAAAGTCATAACTCGGCATTATATGTTATAGCTTGGCTTAATGAGCTATAATTCGTCCAAATGGTACAACTCGGAACCAAACGGACGACCATAATCACAACGTCCCAATATGATATAATTGCTCTTCAATGAAAATAATCATAAAAAACGTAACCACAAAAAAGAAAGGTACAATATTTTCTTGAATACATTGAACTGATTTAAGTATCAAAGTGTCTTTTGCAGGTACTTTTCCACCTTCTTTTGTTGTTCGCTTCCGCGCCAAGGTGCATCCCTGTTAGAAATATAAGCTCGGTACAACGACCTGCAAGTCGATACGAAGACTCACTGCCGACGAGTTATACCTCGGCAACCTAGGTAAGAACAATTTGTGATATGACTGTTACAATCTAATTAAAAAGTCATAACTCGAGATTATACGTTATAGCTCGGTTTAATGAGCAATAATTCGTCCAAACGGTACAACTCGGAACCAAACGGACGATCATAATCACAACATCTCGATATGATATAACTGCTTTTCAATGAAAATAATCATAAAAAACGTAACCACAAAACACCTCATCCTACATATAAGGAAGGTACGGTATTTTCTTGGATACATTGAACTGACTTAAGTATTGGAGTGCCTTTTGCAGGTACTTCTCCACCTTTTGTTGTTCACTTCCGTGCCGAGGTGCATCCCTACTGGAAATATAAGCTCAGTACAACGACCTGCAAGTCAGTATGAAAACTCATTGCCGGCGAGTTATACCTCGGCAACCCAGGTCAGAACAATTGGCACCCACCGTGGAGACGAAGACAAAATCTTTCCTCATCCCTTTTATTGGCCTCAAAGCTTCCTTTATCCATTCATGGCTGAGCTGCCTCCACTAACACCCTCTGAATTTCTTTGGATGGTAACCGAACTACAACAAACTAACCAATGCATGGCGGAGAAAAATCAAAGGATGGCGAACCAGATAGTTGAGCTGACTAATGCTCGGATTGAAAACAATGGTGATCGCACCGAACAAGTGGAGGATGAAGATCACGAATCTGATCCAACACACGCTTCTGAAACTCCTTTGCACGAGGAAGCTCGGCCAGAAAACGAAGATAATGAACCCAACAATGCTGTAGGGCCGTTCACTGCTGATATTATGAATTTTCAAATGCCCAGAAGATTCATTTTGCCGATGACCCTAACTCCTTACGATGGGTTAGGAGACCCAAAGAAGCACATCAAAAAATTCCGATCAATAATGATAGTAAACGGTGCTTCTGACCCTGTTTTATGTCTTTGTTTTCCTACTTTTTTAGACAGTCCTGCACTTGATTGGTTTTGTTCTTTACCTGCAGATTTTATTTCTCGTTTTCAGGAACTCGCAAAACTTTTTGAAGATCACTTCGCAGCTTCTTTTATCTACTTGCACGATTCCGACTATTTGAATACAGTCAAACAAGGTCAGAACGAAAGCTTGAAAGATTACATAATCCGTTTCACAAAGGTAGCTATCACCATACTAGATCTTCATCCCGAAGTATATCTGCATGCTATCAAGAGTGAACTCCAGCCGGAAAAATTTCAAGAACCAATCACCATAGCCAAGCCAAAGACTCTCGCCAAATTCCACGAAAAGGCCAAGAGACAGATGGAGATCGAAGAGTTCTGCCAAGCTCAGAAATCAGAAAAAACTCACACTACAAAAGACGAGGATAGAACACGAGACAGCAAAAAAACAGTTCTAGTTTATCATCAAACCAAATACAAGAACACAAAATTTTGTGTTTCTATCTTTTGTATCTTGTTTTATTCTATTTTCAAAAACAAACACAACCGAACTGTCCTAAAATATCACTTGGCATCGTGAAACAGAAAAGGTATTGAACTAAAGATATTCAATTCTTGTAATTATGTAAAGAATGAAGTAATGATAAGAATATTTTTAATGCTCAATATATTAGTAAATCGCGAAAAAGCCGAACATTATCAATTGATCTAACTTTTTAAGATACTGTGCTAGTAACTAGTATAAGTGCATAACATTTCACCAGGATTAAAAGTGAAGTAGTACTTTGTTTTTGTCATGGAACAACCGTTTTTTTTTTTTTTTTTCTGAATTCCATTTTCAATCATCCCGATTGCATATTTGAAAGAGTAATGCTACACATCCTGATTTTTGTTATGAAAGATAAATTTAGTTGGACTTAATTAACAAAAAGACTTGAATGTTTAACATTATTCTATTTTAAAATTCATTAACCAATATACATTTCCAGATCGAGTATAAGACTCTGCAATCCACTTTTTTAGTCTCCAAAACAAAAAGCATTGGCCTAAACAAAGAGAAATTCAGTAGACAAAATGATTGATGTAGTCTTAGATTTAGATAGCAGTCCATGATTCAGTAATCAGTACAACTAGAGTAAACTCCTAATATCATTTCAATATATGAAAATTTATAATACTAATAAATTTATCTATGAATAAAATTAATTTTTAAATATTTTTATCATACAAATAAAAAGGAATACAAAACCTTTCGGAATAGAACTAGAGAAACAAGTTGATGACCCTATAAAAAAAAATTAAAGGAAAGTCACGTAGAGATTAAAAAAAAAAAAAGGTTATCTACTTTTTCAGGTTGATCTAAGTTCAAAATAGGAGCTTTACTGCTTTAGAGTTTTTTCTTGGAGGTTCAACCCTAAAAGAAGGATTCTGGTAGTCAAATCGACTTTATATCTTTGTGCATCCTCATCAAGTGAATGTCTTTGATCTTCAAAATTAGTTATTGACCATTTTTAAATTTTAGAAGTAAACAATTTCTTGGTAAATGTCTTTCATATATATTTTTTTACTTTGTCATTTCTTAGAATGATTGCAATTGCCACTCTCTAAACCACCTTGAATTATTTGCTAAAGCCAACTTAAAATAGTTGTTGAAACAAAAATACTTCCAACTCCAACTCCAACACTATCAACCCTCAACAAATCAAGAAGAGATTATCCAATTCCTAAATAATAAAAATACAACTTTCTATTAGCTACACAATACATTTAGTAATATTTTATTTCAATCCCACTAAGTAACTAATAGAAATCTAACCAACCACAAACCAACAAATATTTTTAAACTACACTCCATTTTTCAAATTGTCATTCATTTAAATTTTATCTTTTTAAAAATACAAAATTAATACTTATTAATTACAGATGACTAGTTAGAAGTTGTGTACTTGTACTTTTCCTATTTTATAGCATGTTCTTTGCATTTGAGTACTTCACAAACACGGCTAAGGCACTATGAAATCTTTAATTTGACATAGCAATCCACCTTCATACAAGAATTAAGACACTACACGAAGTCATATCAACATTTATAGTTCCAAAATCATAAAGAGAGACTTGACTGAAGAGTATGAAATAATACTAATTAAACAATATAGTAACCAACACAAACATCTGTTTTATTACAGAGAAATCCAATCTAGTTCGAATCGAACATACTAAACACAGTGATGACCAAATAAATAGTTTGACGGGTTTTATTCCTGGATAACCTGCAAAAGACGAATGAGGAGCATGACAAAGCTAAAAAGCTTGCCAATACAAAATCCCTGGTAACATTCACAATTTACGCGTCTGTGCACCACAACCAACAGGGAACTCTCTATTAATCATTCAGCTCTGGATTGGCCGGCACGGGAAGAAAGGATGATGCCAACAATGAGTCCGTACAACGCTAACGCCTCAGCAAAGATGAGAATGAGAATCATTCCAACGAAAAGCTTTGGCTGCTGGGCATTTGCTCTACAAAACCAGTATATTAACATTAGCATGTCAAATTAAACACATTAAACCAAAGATTAAAAACATTTATCCAGTCAGCAATGTTGTATATACATAGTGAATTGCAGTATAATAATAAAAGCAGCAACTGCAAAAGTTACCAAAAGCACTTAGATAATTAAGAACTTTGGATTTAAACAATCAACATGAATGCTAGTCTTTCAACATTTTTGTAAAATAAAATTGTATTTTTCCATTTGGACATGTAAACCAAATTATTTTATCTAATCACTACTATATGTAAGAATAGCTGTTTCTTTATTGTACAGTTGCATACATGCAAAAGTGACTATACTTATTCTAACTAGAAAAGAATGTGTAATTAACTAATTATCCATATAACTACAATTTCCAAACAAAACTTCACCTATGCAATGCATTAAGTATCAAGTTCATCCATCATAATAGATATAACAATATATATACTCTGCTAAAATCTGCATTCTAAATGTAACGAACAAACCAGAAACCACAGCAGAATTTATAAAATAGACAGAAAAGATTAACAAAAGAAGCATTAAACATTTCTAATTCAGTATCACCTTTTATGCTAAAGTAGAATGAGGGGATGATCTTATATCCATCATAGCAGAGGAAGGCAAGACAACTAATACAAGTTACAGACATATTCTAAAGAAAAAAACATAAAATTATATGCAACTCGTTAAATCAAACAAAACATATCACATGAATTAAAGGCCAGATGAATCATTGGCTACCCTTAATCACAAACAAGAACAAGACTCATTATTAAATCAATCATTGATATACTAAAATCACTGAAACTTATAGAATGCATTATGGCTTGCAAGTAATTTAAATCCTACAAACATGTCACTACAAAAAAAAAAAAAAAAAAAAAAACAAAACAAAACCAAAGAGATTAGCACAACGGTTGAAGCTTCTCTAGAACAAACCACAACCAATTAGGATTCAGGAGTGGGAGTAAGACAAACAAAATACCTAACACCAGCATCGCCTACAATGCCAATAGCCATGCCAGCAGAGAGACCAGCAAGGCCACAAGCCAAACCAGAAGAAAGGTGAGCGTAGCCATCAAAGAGATAGTAAGATTTGGCCTTAGGGTTAATCCCAGTACTGATGATAACCGCAATGATCAAACCATAGATACCCAACACACCAGCCATGACAACTGGCACAATTGATTTCATCACAAGCTCGGGTCTCATCACACCCATCGATGCAACCCCAACCCCACTTTTTGCAGTGCCATAAGCCGCACCCATACCTGCATATAATTGAACCTAAATCAAACAATTGAATCACACCACACACCACACCCCACACATCAAAATCACAACTTGGATCCATTTTTTGCCTGTTGGGCAATTGGGGCAAAGGGATCTATCTATGCAATGAAGAAAAATGAAAGGAAAGAGGGGCTTACAGGAGAAAACTAGGGCAGCGGCAGCGCCGAGGAATCCGAAGAAAGGAGCAGTTTCATCGCCGCTGAAACCAGCCATGTTTTGTTGATTAAAGTTCGGATCCGGCGATCGTGAGAAGAAAGAATGGATCAAGGAGAGGGAGGAGGAGAAGGAGGAGATCTATTAACTGTGTGTTCGTATGCTGCGATTTTAGTTTTTGTTTGATTGAGTGGAAGTTTCTCGGTGGCCCCCTCTCTACGTTTATTGTTGCTCCCCCGCAAGTATCAAGCCATAAAAATATGGGCCTATTTATCTTCAATCAAGCCCAATAATATTTGTTTAGGTTAATTACCAATTCAATATACAAAAGATTTTGTTCATGGACAAAAAGTCCCTAAAAATAAAAGACGTTATCGAAAAATTACTTTTTAATGATTTGAGGATACGACAAAAAGGATTAATAAATATTATATTTTTTATAAGTAACAAAATATTTCATATTTAGCAAATAAGTTATTCATTAGATCTAAATTTGTCGCAACATTTGAATAAATATTTAGAAGGTACACAAAAAAATCTAGAGTAAAATTTGATCTCTAGATTTTTTTATTTTTAAAAAATATGGTCAT